>NW_020537324.1:52697562-52829222 GCF_003426905.1 Ctenocephalides felis
GAGGTCGAAATGTGTAAATGTTGTTGTGTCACTCGGTAATAAAAATTCGAATAAAACAGCTTTTCAATTGCCGTCGCATGATTCATTTGATTACTCCGTTGAAGTTCTACGGTAGCCGTCAGTAATGTAGATAGAAGAAGTGTTGCTCATACACCTGATTTAGGTTTTTATTCTGACGTGCCACATCCATCTTACCTACCGCGTTATAGAGTAATCAAACACACACAACCTGAAATGAAACGAATGAAATACGATTGGCCAACTGCCACATGGAATGAAAGAAGACGTTTGTTTGAAATTGTCATATGTTATATTAATAGCAGTCTTGAAATAAATGTAAATGGCAGGTGGAGAAAAATTGAGTTTATTAAGTACCTTGAAATTAATTTGGTTGCCATTTGATTCACAGACTTCAGATTTTATTTTCAAAATTAATATCAGACCCTAAATCAATTATATTATACTGGTCTACTACCGCTGATTTGTGAAACAAAAACTTGATTAGGCATGCTCTAGATTTAGATACTGATTTTTTTTAACAATAAATGTAAGGGAGACTGTATACGCTTGTACCATGTTTTTAATCAGCAATAATTGTGTTAATTTATGAATTAGTCGTCAATTTGTCGACGTGGAAATACTAAAATACTCTCTTTAAATACGATAGATTAGTCATAAATCAGATCGTACAAGGAAAGAACGAGTGTCACAACCGTCCTGAGGGTGCAGGCATAAAATTAAGTTAAAAAACAATAGCTATAAACACCAAAATAATTTATACCGAGCTTTATTTTCGTTAATAATAATCATATGTAACACAATATATTTATTTGAACAATATATAACAAAATATAATTTTTGTTAAATTTACAAATTTAACAAGAAATTTTTGTGAAATTTCTATTTTTTGGATTGAATTTTTCTTTTTCTTTCTCTTTCGTATTTTGTCTCGCAATTATTTAAGTTAGATTTTTTTATCTGTTTCATCTTCACAGTGAAAGGACAAGAATAAACCATTTTTATTGCAATAAATTTAAATTAAATATAAATGTTTAATAAAATAAAATAAAATTACTAATTAAATATATTTTTATATTTTGAATTAGATTACCTTCGAAATTTTATCCTATATGAATATATGAAAAATATTCATTTAGCAATAATTAATTCGGTTTAAATTAAATTTGATTTCAAATATGTAAAGAAGATTTACCAATTTGATAAAACATAAAATTTATATGGTTTTTAAAAGGATACACAAGCAAAAAAGTTAATGGCAAAATATTAATATTAGTCAATTGCATTGTTGAAAAATAATCATATTCGTTAGGAAATTGGAAAATATAGCTATATTATTTAGCCTTCCATGAAAATTTTGCAAACGGTTTACACATGATTTGTGCATTTCAAAAATCATCCCATTATTATTTTTCGTGAATATAGAAAATTGCTTCGTATATATCTATAAATAAAGCATCAATATCATTGTATTACATTATCAGCTTTTATAAAATTTACTTTTTTAATATAATATTGTTTGGATACGGAACAGGTTAAAAATGAAAATGTATTCATTCAAGAAACTGTTGAATCATTTTTCCTGTACTTCAAATTTATCTATCTCGTTTAAGTGATTTGGTACTCCCAAGTTAACAAAAGGAAAATTGAAATTCTCCATAAAAAATGTTAAGTTCTTAGAAATTTGTGCGATCAGAATTTGTTAAAGAATAGTTTCAATTATGATCGATTATGTTTACATATATTATTACTATTATTAGATCAAATTTCAATCCGTTCCAATATATAATATATTGTGATTATTATTATAATTTTTAATTATAATTATTTCATGAATTAAATGAAAGTATTCAAGTGTTGTGAATTTGAATTTTACAAAGTAGTCGAACGGGAAAATGTCATCATCTTGTCTTAATGATTATTATAATTAAATTCTAAGAGAAATAAAATGTAAATGTTATTATAAAACGAATGTTTTCATTAATTTTATAACACATTATGTATACTTGTAAAGTAGGTATAGGTAATTATTATAAAATATATTCTTTTTTCACAAAACTGATGAAATAAGTTTTCTTCGATAAAACTTTATTGTACGATAATATAAATATGGCCATACGTTAAGTTGCCTTCTAAAAAAGCGACTTTTTGAACAAGAAGTAGAATAGATGAATGAGAAAAAAATAGATAATACGTATGTTATTAAAAATTATGTATGTATAATTATTAGAAGTGAAACAATTCATAACGCTAAAAGCTTGTAAACTGAATAAATGATATATTTCATATAATTATATATTATATAATCAGACACTTACATTTTTCAGAAGTTTATCTTAATGATTTATTGTAAGATGAATATATAATTAAGTCGCTATTAGTAAAACTGAATTAACAGATATATCAATAGTTATAATTGAAATTTGCTCATGGTATTTTTGAAATTTGCTACGATATTTTAAGAAAAAGTATTCTATGGATATCTTTTACCCCAATTTGCTGCTCTCATATACAATGAGCACATTAATTGAAATAAATAAATCTCATATAATGATTACTATATAATTTTTTAGAAGTTTTGAAGGGCAACTGTAATTACTCTTAATTGTAAGTGATACAAGTAATATGTTTTCTATATTTTAGTTATAGTTACTCAAAAATTCGTCTTGATAACAATTACAATTGATTTGATTAACATGATTTACCAGGCTTAACTGGGAGATAAAGTAACTAATTTCTACTTGGGAAATAAAGTTATGACTTTTGTAGATAAAAGTATGGGATAAATTTTATGATTTTAATTTTATTTTATATATTTAAGAAACAAATATAAATAAATAATAATAATAATTAAATAATAATGAACGAATAATATATCTTACTGCCATTTATACCCATACCAGTCAAAATGACTGGTGCTAGTTTATATAAAGAATTGTTTGATGAAAGGATCTAAAAATATACTATATTATATACTATTTATTTATATATTCTTCATTCTTTATTATCTTATAAAAATGCAGATTGCGACATTAGTACGAGAAATTTTGCGAACAGAACAATTGTTTCGATCTTCGTCCAATACACCAAATAAAATTTTATTGAAAGTGATTTTCAAGTGAATTATTTATTCTTCTTCAATGCTATTAGTCTTGAATCGTATTAAAACAATTAAAAGAAAGTGACTGAAAAATCAAACTAGAGGTGTATGGCATCGTGTCTTAAGGCAAATTGCTGGAACTTCCGGCAGCGTAACGATATGTTCGAGGAATGTTGAATGTTTTCAAATAGATTATTATAAATACTGTAGCATTGTCTAATATTTCTTTGTAAGAATTATATAAACTGAATTACAAAGTTGAAATTATTTATTTAAAGTATATAAGCGAGCTTTAGAACTTTAGTCAGTAATTAAATTAAAATCTGAATTATTTTTGATATACAAAAAAAATGTTGAAAAAAAAAATTGAAACAATTTTTTTTTCAAAAGCAATTATTTTGTTAAAACAAGCACAAAGTTTTTCGATTTGCATTAAAATTTTATGCTTAGTTCTCTCAAAAACTGCGATTTTTTATACATTTATCTCTGTACCTTCGAAACGGCTGGACCTGCCTTTGAAAAAACTGATTACCACTTTCCCCTACCAATACAAATAGAATATTTTTTAAATCATTCAAAACGGAAACTCCGTTCTCTTAGAAATTTCATTTCTATTTTCTGCTTTGCCAAAAACTAATCAGCACATCTTTTTATCAATAGGAATCGAATGTTTTTTGAACCATTGCGGACAAAACACATACACACAAACACACATCTATTTTTTCTGAGCTATGCGAAAATGTTCAGAAACCGCTGAAACATGAAGATATGCAAGAATTTTTATTTTCGATTCTCGGCCCACTTACCCTACGGGAAGTTAAAAATATAAAGGGCCTAGTGAAACATTTGTAAATGAAACTTTCACATACATCATTATTAAAATAGACCATTTAATTTTATTGATCAAATAATGATTTGATTTCATTCGGTGCTTCTAAATATTGAAAGTTAATAATAAAAAATCATAGATAATGACGTGCTGAGTTAGTAGTTGAAGTAAGTGAGCTTGACACGAAATAATAATCCATTTATCAATTTCAATGAGGCCACCTGCAGAGTCATAACCTGGTCAAGTACAAAAGAATAAATGAATTGGCGAGTAAAGTCGTCTGCGCGTGTTTGCTTGGATGTCATCGATTTTATACTAGACCAGTCGTAGTCGTAGTCGTAGTCGGTCGGAATGGTCGGATTAGAAGCATCAGAAATCAGACATCGGGCTCGGGCAATGAGTTTTGCTCACAAAGTGTGGCCGGCCGGCGCATTGTTTCACGGCGCGCGGACTCGCAATCACCGAGCCGTATCTCCGCCGTGGCCGTGAGAACTACAGACTCGTGCGTACGTACCGCTCGCCAGCTCTCTTCATGACTTATCTTCATAGCACTGCTTCATAGCAGAGTATTATTCCATTTTGTATATTTTAATATTTATAATGTACATATATAAATATATTAATACATGCAAGATTTTTAATTGTGTTGGGCTTCCATCGAGGATGTATATTGTTATGTTTTAATTTACAAAAATTAATCAGACTATCATGCGATGATATCTACCAAGGCACATGAAACAACTGCATCATTTATGAAAAATATGGATATACATTACCAAAGACTTTATATGCAACTTTAAAAAGGGCAGAAGCTAAATCACTCGATAGAAAAATAATAAAAGTAAAGTCGTAACAGCTAAACAAATACGCAAACGTGCTTATAAGAGTCTATTATATTAATTAAATCTAGAATGTATTTAAGATCAAAGCTAGACACTTTACAGTAATATCAAATATATAAATAACAAGAGTAAAATATATAAACAGAAGTAAAATTTCATTTTTGAAATGATAGAGTACAGTGGGGTTATGAGTGCAAGTAAAAAAGTCCAACATCATTATCTCAAAAACAAGCAGAGTATAGATTTTTTTAGTGATACTACTTTAAAGTGAAATGCAAAAGATTTTTAACCAATGAAATGTATCAATATTCATACCAATAGTATTTTTTTATTGGTAGGTATTTTGGTTTTGAGCTCTTGTATTTTATTTATTATACTTGTATATAATTTTTAGGTAAACGTTATTTAATAATTTTGTAAGATGAGTTATTAATATTAAGTTAGATTTAACAAGTCTTTTTTCATCACCATTAGAAAGAGTAAAAAGGACTAATCAAATCTTTATATTGGTAAAAATGGAAACAATAAGAAATAGTAAATAAAAAAGCAATTTCACAAAAGATAGATAGAAGAATATTTTTCTTAAAGTGCCAGATTTTGAAGTTGTATTTCACTCTGGATGAATAATGTATATATTTTATATTATTTGGTAAAATCCTATTAAAAAAGACGTTGGATATGTTAGCCCCCTGGCTGTCCTTTATTCAAAGGTACAAATGATAAAATAAAAATTGTAAAAAACATATTTCTATAATTAGGAATTAACTGAGAATTTTACTGAACAAAGTTAACGTAATAATGTAATAAAATACGAAAATTAGAACCCAGCTATTGGGAATAAGTAGCTTGATAATTTTTAAGCTTGTTACTCAAATTTTAAGCCTTAGGTATCAGAATTATTACATTACTATTGATGCAAAGAAAAACTGTAATATCAGATTACAGTTTCGTCCATTTTTTAAAACTATTTTCATATATTTATATTTTAATAAATTTATAAATATTATAATGTTAGTTCTATTGAACAAGTTTTTGAGCTCTATCAGAGAGATAACTTTCGATAACATGACATGAATTATTTCAGTGAAGTAAATTATTGTCTATGATCAGATTATTATTTATTATTTAATTATCAATTATTTATTTTTATTATTCGTTTTATTTTCCTTACTTTTCGATTGTTGAAAAAAACAGTAAAAAAATATTATATCAAAGTTGGTGATTTTTATATGCATTTTAGGAGCGAGCAAAGTCTTTAAATACCTAAACATAGATACCGAAATATTATCAATCTTATTTATTCAAGAAATTCCCATTAAGATTTACGAAAAATGCGACTAACAAAAGTAAATATCTGGTTAACAGTTGGATCAAAAATATTTTGATCAGTTTTGTTTATCAATCATTATTGCTGATAGATATGATTACGAATTTTTAAGTCTAATTAATTCATATCAAATTTTCAATTTTATGTGTTATTGCATTATACAAATCTGTTTAATAAGATCATATCGAGTTATATATTTCATTTCTATTTATAGCACCGATTGCTTCTATCAGTTAAAGAATTATGCAACTCCACCTTGCAGAAAACCACACCCACATTGTGCGGTGGAGATCACGGAAACCAAGTTCACAGAATTTTTCCATTACTTATGTATCAGAATTCAAAAAAGCTATTATTGAATAATTTCAATTTTAGACCATGTTAGAAATAAGTTTAATTACTTATTTCAAAGAAGCATTTGTGACGAAAAAATTTCAAGACAAAATCGATATAAAAAATAGATGTTAAGAATAACGACTATAGATCATGGATTAATTTTGGAATTTGTGTAATATATAATATATAAGAATATGAAAGTTCAAAACCGCAATATGTATTTTGTAAATTCTGATTACTATAGACTGAAGTAGTTATAACGCACGAACCCAATTATTTAACCGCACTGAAAATTTGCATATATTTTTATCAATCATTAAAAAAAGTAGTAGTATAAATTTGCAAATATTCTCAATGTTGTTTGTTAATTCCTATTTTATTACCCGCTATTAATTGTGCTACTTAATTAAAAATTGCTTAGATCTTTGTATAATTCGTTTCATTTTTCCCTATTTAGTTTTAAAATGATCAATTAAAAAGAATTCTTGATAGATAATGCGTGATTGTAATTTACTACAAATACCAGTCTTATATTTAGTTTTTGATAATATAATACGCTAAATTAGTTTCATATATAAAATGGCAAATGAATTAGTAAAACTAATACTCCTTTTATGTCTTGGTTTCAGCTTAATATGTTGATGAGGACTAGTTACTGAAAAATTTTAATTTTGATGATTGATTTTCCGTGAATCTTCATCTAGATTTTTTGTCAAAACTTTACTCATCATATTGATATGTCAAGTGTCGAGTGAGCAACCCAGTAACTAGAAATACTGTTTTGAAAATGGGTTGTTAAATAAAGAAGAAATCTTCCTCATTCAGAACAATGCCGAAAATGTGGCTGTTATTTGGTCATTTTTGTAAAAAGTATACTACAGTCTATTGTACAATCTCATAAATATATACTGATGTTAACAATTCTTATTGTTTTCGTTTTTCTACATTTTGTGAAAATTTCAATTGTTCGTGGACCACACTCAACAAGGCAACTGTAAGTGTCGCATGGTTAAAATTAGATTTTTGTCAAGTTTGAATGTTTTAAAACCAATGAAATATTTATAGAGAATTATCTTTACATAGATAGCATGTAACAATATTTTATCATATTAATAATAACAACATGCTAAAGGCATTAACAATATAGTTTTGTCTGGTATCGAGTCATTACTGCTCGATTAGCAAGTCACAGATCTATTTTATCATAAAATATCCTGGAAGAATATCTTTGAATTTTGTACTAGTATAAAATTTTTTTCTGTATTTTAATTAATTCAATAAGGTAAAAAAATCTGATTACTTTATGATAAATCTGTTATATAAACTGGACAAAAAATGTTTTCTTGAAACTTTTATTAAATTTGTCAACCCAGAAACTTAACAACTTATGAAAGTTGTCAACTCATGATTGTTAACAAAAATATGAAATCCGAGCCTTAAATTCAAATTGTTAATAAAGAATAAGCTTTTTATTAATTGTTAAAATACAAAGCTTCGATTAAGCTCATTTGGGCGTATGATGTTAAACTTTGGAAGTGTGCAAGCAAAATTTTTAAATTGATCACTAAATCGTGCTGGTACTTATCGAACAAAATTTTACACAGCGATTTAAAAAAGGGCTTAGTACAGGATGTGAACAAAAGTAGAATTACATCTCATTTTAACACACTCATGGATCACAGAAACGTTGTAGTCTCATCAATTGCATGTACCTCGACCAGTAGAAAGAGATTAAAGAAAAACAGTCCATAGAATTACTACAATAAGGGCTCTCTTTGGAGAGTTTCCTAACCAAGCCAAATAATACGAACTCAAATATTTTGAGTTCAACTAGATACTAGTAGCTGAAAGGTCAAAGGTTAAAATTATCAAATTTTATCAAAAAAAACGCATACAAAAACAAAGCCTAAATACATGAAATGTTGATAAAGGTATTATCAAGTTTGAAATATGATTCATGAATTCAGAGAACTCTACCGTGGGCCTAGATTAGTGATTAGAGCTATGGGATTTGAATCAAAAGTTCCGGATTCGATACTCGTTCTTACCCGGTATTGCTGCATCAACAAAGAATCATCATTATCACAGAAATTTTAATAATAAGTTTGATCAAATAGAGATGGGACAACTGTTAGGGTTGCCTTCTATGGAACCGACATAGTTAAGTCAAATTATCACACATGCTAACAAAAGTCTTTTTTGTATTTAAATCTTTGGTTTTATTTTCATTGAAAAACATATTTTTTAAATTTATTTCCTGACCAATTTTCTAGCCACTAATCCCAATAATTCCTAGTAAAGAATACCTCGTTTTGCGCTGTTTTGCATTACGCTCTACTCTGATAGATCGTAAGCGGGATATTACTGTACTTTACAATTACAATCTGTCATCCAGTAATAATTTTGACGTTATAATATGGCTTTTTGAATGGGAAAACCCAGTAGTTGTCCGATACAATTGTGATTAATTAGCTATACTCAAAGTATTTGTTGACATTTTTATGATTACATGAGCAGCTATACCCACGAGAAGCAATTTTCACTCGAGTTTATATTTAAGATCTATAACTTCAAGTACAAAGACATCGAAGCTGTTTGATGTCGGTTTTGGTCGTGGCTGAAATCAAACCAGCAAACTTGGGATTTGTTTGGGCTGAAGAATTAAATAAATTCAACATTTTTAATAAATATATCTTATGCAAAAATCCCGGTGGCACCATATATTTTTTTTTTTTTGTATCTTAACAGCAATCGGAACCTTACGTCTTATAAGCTGTTGGGGTTAAACTGCTCCTAACTTCGTATTTTTAGGTGGCAACCTAATGGTTAGTTCATCCATAAATCATCATAAAATAGGGCTGACTTGTTTATTGGTGCAGCAATATCGGGCAAGGGCTATTTTCATTTGAAAACATATTGCTATCTATATTTTCAAGTAAAAACCGTTGTCTCTACTGCTTGACAACAGGCTGCTCGAAACCGGTCTCGAACTCGGGACCTCTGAATCCGCTCTTAACCGCTTGGATAATGTCAAAAAAAGAAACGGGATATTGAGTATAAAAATAAGACTTGGTTTCAGTACTTGGAATACGAAACCGTATATAAAGTAAAATAATTCTTACAGGTCACAACCATGTGTATGTGCATGTGATATTAAAATTACTGTTAAATTTTATTTTAACTATAAATTTTACTATATAAAGAAATATGACAAAACACATCACGATTTGATACAGTAAATACCTCATTTTTCCATTACAGTATATATATACAAAAGCAAAATTAGTACGAACAAGATTAAATAGCTCTATTGTGTGCTCAAATAATTTTCCATTACAAAATGAAAAAAATGGCAACGCTTCGAGTTTCCATATTGTGTGTGCCATGTGCCGTGTGCTCGATTTTCACGTCCCGAAACATGAACTCAAGTACACAAGTACCTACACTGATATTGTTAGCGTGAAATTGGTGTGAAACGCTTTAGCGCATTTGAGCAGCCTGAAGATGAATCCGGCGTAAAAATTGATAAAGGTGTTTTTATACGAGCAGCGATTGCTCTATAAATGTATGCGTCATGGTAAGGCAACTACGAATTCCCCCACAGTAAGATTATTTAATAATCACTAGAAATCTTGCGGCCAATGACTTTCATAGCCACCGGCTGTGACTAATTGCAAGACTTCAGCTCCATAAATATTAATATAAGACTAGGATACGTAATGATTATACACTGAAATGCTATACTTGTGCTTACAGCGAATAAATCGCTTTTGCGTTAATTGTGCTGATTCTGCTACTTTACGATATCAATAATGGATTTATACAGAGCGCTTGATATAATAGAGAAAGCAGAACTAATGTTTTCGAAACATTTGTAAAATTTTCTGTGTAATTTGAAAAAATATTTTGTTTTAAAAATTATGTACCCTTGCACATGTAGGAGGAAAGTAAGCTGAATATTTATCAAATTTTAATGGTGTTCAAGCCAGAATTGAATCAACTATTGCATAAAAAAGATACTTTCAAAAATTCGACTATTAGATAACAGATCTTTTAATCTTCATGTTAAAATATCAAATTATTTCTCGAATAAGCTTAGGGGGCGTCCGTCAATCACGTAAAGTTTTTCAGTTTGAAAATCACGAAATATTATGTGGGGGGAGGAAAGAATATAGTAAGATATCACGTGTATTTATTTTTTACCTGAATTTAACAGAAAAATCCAAACATTTAAAAAAAAAACAAATCTCACAATTTTTTCTCGTGATATCTAATATGGGAGGGGGTTATTTTGAATATCACCACGTATCACCAAGGGGGAGAGAGGGTCCAAAAATACTTAAAAAATTGATCACGTGATTATTGGACGTTCCCTTATATAAAATTAATAATGATTTATATTAAAAATTGATATTAATTTCAATTTTTTACCATTTAAAATATTAATCAAAATAAGCTCAAACATTTTGAAAACATAATTTAATTAAAAAAGCAAATAATTCGAATTCATCTAATTATTTTCCATCTACAAAATGAATCCTATAAATTACTTTAATTATAACAGATTATAACAGGTAATAAGAATAAAATTGTTCGGTTCAAAATATCTGCAACATAAAAAATAAATCAATATCATAATAAGATTTAAATTTTTATTCTATAATCTGCCATAGAACTCAATTGCAGCAATATGCCGCGGACAGGTTGACATATTTCTGCAATATTAATTTTATGTTTTATCATATTTTAAAACTATTATTTCAAGTGAAAATCTGATGTCACCTCTGCTTGATTTCAAGATGATCGAGTTCTTACCACGGAACATCATTTAGCTGTTGTTTTTTGTTGTTTTTTTCTGATTATGTAATAAAAATCAATTAACCTAATACTATTAAACTTTATAAAATATTTTAAATATTAGTAGGCAAATACTAGTTATAGTTATTCAAATCTAATAAATGAATAAAAAATATGGAATGTATGTGCAAATTTTATTACTGTTTCTCAATTTTAATATATATGAGAGCAAATTTTTCTCAGAATTAGTTTTTATCCGAAATCATCTTCAGCATCTATATTGGTTATTAAACATAATTTTTGCATTAGTTAATAATTTATATAAGTTAATAATTAATAACCAGTAACATCTTGAATCTAAAAGTTTTTTTAATTGGAAACCAATTTAATCACAAATCACATACAATAATTTAACGATTTTTTTATATGAGTATAATTAGCAATCCTGCTTTAACTAATAATAATGTTTGTGTTTATATGCATACAATAAAAATACATTGTTACGGTAATCAACTATATATAGAAAATAAAAATTTCATTTATTAATATACAAAAGTTCTATAGTGCTTCTTTTAATATCAATCTAATAGAATATTCGATTACAATAGACATCGGTAATTCTGTTATGTAAGATGACCGTTAGAATATAGAAATTTAAAATTAATACAGTCGGCTACAGAAGACTCTATATAATATTACTAAAACAACATAATATAAAAAACAATATAAAATTATGGGTAAAATATACCACGTAATGCTTCTAATCTTAATTTCAATGGCTAATAGCATATGTAATAGTTATGTCAATCTTGTAACTTTACAATCTATTTGAATAAGAACATAAAGTTCGCCCAATTTTAAATATGGAAAAAATGGATGCAAACGTTTGAAAAAAAAAAAAAAAAATTTGAAATATTTTATCAGAAAATAAATTCATATTCGTATATATAGAGACGCTGATTGCTATTCGAGAGAAGGAAGATAATTTAAATGTCATAATAGAGAAAACACTATTGGCTAGATTTCAGGTATTCAGAGTTTGTTTAGAATTATTCGTTATAGCTGTTCTGAACTGATTGATATTAATAAATAATTTGCTTGCATTATTTTCTGATATCCTTACATTATATATTGTAAGAAATAGAGAAAACAATAGAAGTCTTCACTTGAGTAGTTTGAGTCATTGACCCAATTCAAGTAACATTTACGTGCGCCTGCTATGTACTTTGCGGAACAGAAAAAAATTTATAATAATTTATGTTTTTCTGTGCTTCATTATTTGTTTGTGTAATTTAGTTCACGTCGTAAAAACTGAAATCACGTTGTTAAATCGGTTTGTGACAAATCAAATGTCATGTGAATATATATTACATATACATATTATATCAACAAGTAAGTAACTGTCAGTTATAATAGACTGAAATAGGTATGCTTAAAACTCTTTTCAATATGTAAGAAGACATTAAGCATTTTTATAAATAATTATAAAGACAATATTTCATTTGATCATTAAACTTCAAAAATACTTAAGTATAATCCTGATTCTTTATTAATGTTTGAAAAATCATAACAAAAGTATTTTCTTTCGTTATTACTGGTTTTGGTTATGAGCATTGTTGTTTAGTTTACAATAACTTAATATAATTTTTCAGTATGCGTTATTTAATTGTTTATAAGATGTATTGTTAATTTTAAGTTAGATTCAACATTTGTTTTACATGACCTCAATAAAAGCTTACAACTGGGTGAGGTAAAGAGGACCAACTAAACCCTTGGCCTGGTACTGGCGTAAAAGAATAAAAAAGTAAATTAAGTTAAAAAAAGAAATTTTATAAGAGATCAATTTAATAAATAGTTACTTTAACTCTGCTGATAAATATTTCTGAAGAAATACCAGATCAAGGTTATTTACAGTGTTAAAAAAAGTGCCAAAAATGCACACAGGAAAATTATGTTTCGCATTGATTGAATATGGCAGCTTCATTTTGTAAAATTCCTTTAATTAATTTAAATAAGACATTGGACCAGTTTGCCCTCCGCATAGAATTAAGGGTAAAAAGAACCATGTTACAAATTCTTGAAAATTAGAAAAAACACATTTTTACAATAATGAATTAGCTTATAGTTTTACTAAACAAAGCCAGATAATTTTATGCTTGATATTTGTTATTTGTTGCGATATATTTGGTTTAGTTTTCACAATTTAATTGCTCAAAGTCTAATTTACCTTTGTGTGCTGCTTTACTCTATTTATATGATCATGTATAATATCTATTACCAACTAATTAGTCAATTGTATAAATAAAATATCGTAATCTAGCAATGCTACTATTTCCAGCTTCTTATTGCATTTGCATGTTTTTCACATAATTACTTTAACAAAAAAATCTTGCACGTGACAGTAATTGATGTGTTTGCAGAGTTTTTTCCTGATCTACAGCCTCAATATTTTTACCACATCGCTATGCTCGATTGCGGTGACATATCAAGTCAGGTGTATGTATATAGCTATGTATATAAATAGTGCAAGAGTATATTTTTTAAATTATTATAAATTATCATAATATCAATATTGTATACATTCAAATAATATTATATACCTTATATGTAAATTTTCATGTAAAAGATTTGTGTTTTGTTCAGAAATGTATAAACATTAGCTTTTCAAACTTTCAGTGCTGTCTGAAAAGAGAATTACAACTTACTACATTAACTTATATAATTTTTTACCGCAAATTTATTGGCTATAGCATTAGGTCATATTTAACTGTAGGCCGAAAATCCAAAATAAAAATTTTTGCATATCTTCACGTTTCAGAGGTATCTGAATATTTTAGCATACTTCAGAAAAAATAGATGTGTGTGTTGTAATGTCTGCATTTTTTCGTCCACGTTTTCGGGCGCACGGATCAACCTATTTGAATGGTTCAGAAAACATTCAATTCCTATTGATAGGGAGATGTGCTGATTAGTTTCTGCCAAAGGCAGGTCTAGGCAACGGAGATACAGAGCAAAGAGTACAGAAAATAGAAATCGAGTTTTTGAGAGAACGGAGTATCCGATTTGAAAAAAAAAATCATTTGTATTGATAGAGAGAAGTGGTGCTTAGTTTTTAGCAAAGGGTCCAGCCATTTCGAAGATACAGAGCTGAATGTACAAAAAATTGTAGTTTTTGAGAGAACTAAGCATCTGATTTGAATGATTCAAAAAACTTTCTGCTTGTTATGACAAAATAATTGCATTTGGAAAAAAAAATGTTTCAAAAATTTTTTTTCATTTATTTTTTTAAAAAGAAAAATGTTTTTTTGTAATCGAAAATAATTCAGTTTTTAATTTGAATTCTGGCTGAAGTGCTAAAGTTCATTTATATACTTTAAATAAATGATTTTAACTCTGTAATTCAGTTTATATATTGTTTATAAATATTATACAATGTAACAATATTTATAATAATCTATTTGAAAACATTCAATATTCCTCGAACATTTCGTTACGCTGCAGGAAGTTCCAGCAATTTACTTTGAGACACGATGCCATACACCACAAGTTATTTATCACTATCATTTTAAAATAATTCTTTATTTTTTCAGAATGAAAAAATTATACTCATTAATGTTTTAGAATATTTGTTCGATGATCCAGTAAATAGTTTGAGCAATGCTCCACTAGTTTATTTTTACAATTAAACCATTTTATATATACATGTTTAGGGAGTTGATTTTGAAAATCAATTAAAATTGTGCAAGTTCATTAAAATCTCAGAGTGAAGTTCTTGAGGTTCGTCAAATATTTACAAATTTCAATCTCAATAACCAACAAGCTACAGAACATTAGTTTAACAAAGTCAAAAACGCTACCTTACAATAAACTAAAATAAAATTTATTCTTCCCTGAAAATGAATGATCAACATACTTAGAAAAGTCAATAATTTTCTTTGATCTGTTACGATCATGAATTTACAATAAAACTCATTATATACCTTCATAGAGAAACATTTTAAATAAATTACTTGCTTAACGCATTATAATGAATTAGAGCTGCGCGATAAGGCAAACCCTCGTTTAAGTAAACGGTCATTAAATGCAACATAAAAACTTTATATTATACCTTTCTTCTTCTTATTAATGAAATGGCTTGCAACGTTAAAATATTATTTCTCATTTCATATTCACACTGCTTCATAATACTTTTATGTTTTGAATGATTTTAATATGGATTATTAAAGATAAAAATCTATTCACGGGTGAGAATGCTCACGAAGTGGAGTAATTTCTATGGACAATGAATCTGCCGGCTTCATACATGGAACATTTGTATTATCTTCTAATTTGCCCGCATACTTACATCAGTAAATGCACTAACTTAACTACTTGGTGTCGTGCGATAAAGGCATATAAGTATCATAGTCGACCTGAGGACAATATTTTTTATATAACATCATAAATGCATTACAAATATTTGAAAATCACTTGCATATATCATTAAAAATTATTACAATGTAATTTTGTTAGTAAGATGCTCTTAAACAAAACTGCTCAGCATTTTTTTATTTTTTTATTTTTTTGTTCTGATTTACATCATTTTGCCATTACATTTATCTGTACAGACTCCGCATTTATTTATTAGAATAAAATTTATTACAATATATTTTCAAATATAGCATTAAAATCGTAAGTAAGTTTTATTAAGTATAACATTCTTCTCTTACAGAGTGGTAAATTTTAACATTACACAAAAAATTGTTAATTAAAGTTTTTGGAATAATGTGAGGTGGGGTGGGAAACAAGGTCCTAGTTGGCTTTGAGAAATTATATTGTGAAAACTAAATCAATTATATCACAACAAATAACACTTATCAAGCAAAAAACTATCTGACTTTGTTCAGTAGAACTCCGAGCGAATTCATCATTTTAACTAGTGGGGTGGGTGGCATCGTGCCTTAAGGCAAATTGCTGGAACTTCCCATACCGTAACGAAATGTTCGAGGAATACTGAATATTTTCAAATAAATTATTATAAATATTGTAACATTGTCTAATATTTATAAGTATTATATAAACTGAATTGCAAAGTTGAAATTATTTATTTAAAGTATATTAGAACTATAGTCAGGATTAAAAATAAAATCTGAATTATTTTCGATATACAAAAAATTAAAAAAAAAAAAAAATGAAGCAAACATTTTTTTTCCAAAATCAATTATTTTGTTAAGACAAGCAGAAAGTTCTTTGAATCATTCAAATCGGGCGCTTAGTTCTCTCAAAAACTGCCATTTCTTACATATTTAGCTCCGTATCTTCGAAATGGCTGGGCCTACCTTTGCCAAAAACTAATAAGTACTTCTCCCAATCATTACTAATTGAATGTTTTTTAGATCATTCAAATCGGATACTCCGTTCTCTCAAAAAGTCGATTTCTATTTTCTGCACTCTTTGCTCCGTATCCCCGAAACGGCTAAACCTGCCTTTGCCAAAAACTAATCAGCTCCTTTCCCTATCGATATGAATCGAACCATTCAAATCGGTTGATCCGTGCGCCCGAAAGCGTGACTGGAAATTTGTATCCATATATACATACACACACACACATCCATTTTCTCTGAGGTATGCCAAAATGTTCAGAAATCTTCAAAACGTCGAAAAATGTAAAAAAATTCAATTCCGATTTTAGGCCCATTACAATAACTTACCCTACGGGAAGTTAAAAATGTATTGTTTGCAGTTTTTTTCAAAAATTTGTCACTTGCTCATTTTTACCCCATATTCGGGACCTTGGGACAGACACGATCAATGTCTTATTTTTAATTTTAAAGGGATTTTACGAAAAATAGCTTTTTTAATTTAATTCACTTTTTATTCTTTTCATCTTTGCCAGGGTAAAGGTTTAGTTGATCATTTTTATCCCACAAACAGTGAACAACAACAGTATTCCAAAACCAAAAACCAAAAAAAACTAACAACAAAAGAAAATGCTTTTATTATAGATTTTCAAACATTGTTTTTTATCTACCAAGAGCAACGTCGTAAGAATCAAGGTGCCAGCCGATTATACATCTATTACCCTCTACTTTCAAATATTGATGTTTCAAAAATTCCTATCTTTACTTCGGTGATGAGTCTTTTTTTCGGAAATTTTAGCCCTGGTCTACCTTACATACATTTATGTAGTAAAATGATAATTGTTCAAAGTGTATATTTTAAAAATATTTATTTAAATACCAAAATTGTGATAAAATGTTAACCATCCGAAAAACTTTATTTATGTGTTTCACAAGCTACTTTCGATAGAATTAGGTCGCAACTTTTTAAAGTTCTTCTTTTTATTGATAATCATTGCGTTTTTTTAGCGTTTTTTTTTAATAATCGTATTTATCGATTCATAGTTTTTGCTTAAATGCAAACTTTAATTAATTTTTATAATTAAACCGCTTTTCATAGGCCTCTAATATTTTACCACGGTCAGTTTGGGCATAAAATCTACCATTGTGCCAAATTTCATCAAAATCCGAGACGAGCAATGCGCAGGTTTTCTTTATTAGACAAAGCAATAAGTAATTAATGCAATTGTTACAAAAATTAAAAGCTCACCATCTAACAAGGTGTAAGATTGAGCAAAATACTATATTTCAAAAAATGTATGATTTAGATAAGTTTATTCACGAAAATAAAAAAGTCAGATTTAAATCTAGTGAAATTTAATAACTAAATTTTTCCCAGATGCTTTCCTCAAGTACAGCATCAGGAAGTATAATTGTATTTGCTACAGCAATTAGGTTGCTATCAAGTTGGCAGAAATAATAAACTGCAATAGATACTACACTGAAGTATATTAAATATCCTCAAAATATCCTGTGATAAATAAGATAGTCTTTTGGGCGATGAAATCAACAAAAAATTTTAAAATACAAAAGAAAAGAAAATAGAAGTCAAAAGCTGATATGTTGATGATCTGTAAAAAGTCAGTAAAGGTGTCGAATAAAAACCAAAAATTATCAACAAAAAATATGAATAAGAGGCAATATCATAATCAATTTTATTTTATAAATAAAACATTATTTTTACAATATTACGTTGCTATTTTTTTGAGAAAATCGGATATAATACCTTTATAATTCAAGAACTTCAAATTAAAATCTAAAACTTTCCGACAGAACATTTTGTTGAAATCTGAACTACTTATAAACTTTTGTAAAACAGTAAATTTGACTTTTATTGTAGTGTCTTCAAGAAGGAAGGGATAACTCTATATGTAAGTAAATTATGCTCGTATATATGTGTGTATATATAAATATATATGTGTATGTATGTAAAAACATAATGTACCTAGACGTTGCAACACTGTAGATCTATTGCTGGACTTTTTTTTGTATCTTCGCGGCAAATTAAAGTGAAATAACGGAAGGAATAGGATAGAAAGTTAGTTTATTCCCCTCCAAGCGCTCTATTGTACCTGTTGCATACTTCTACGCTATTGTCTGAATCTCATTGGACTTCTTTATACCAGGCTATGAATCTCATACGAACTACGTACTATGATTAACATTTACATTAGAAACAACTCCTAAGAACATGTTATCGTTACTACTATTATCATTATTCATTATTATTGTTAATAATGTCTACTGCTTATTATCTTTTATGGATGATAGAATTAAACGACAATACATCCAACAAATGTGACTAACTAATGAAGTCATTATGCTTTTTAATTAAAATGGATTTGCAGAATAAAGCAATGAATTTTTTTCTGAAGTCAACATTTATTAGTTCATTTAATTTCTCTTATTGATAAAAAAAATAGTTGCTGGAAACTTTTAATACTGTAATTTTTTTTTTTTTTTGAAAATTTTATTTATTTTCAATCGCGCTGCGTAGCTGTTTGAAAGACAAAATATTGAAGCGCGTAAGCGCCGTGTTGCAGTGTGACAGTAAAATATTATAAATCTTGATATTGATCCCATAGACTGGTAAACAAACCTTGTACTTCATTTGTAAAATATCTGATAATTTGATGCGCCTAGGTCATTTTTTAAACTTTTTTTTTCTCCAAAACAGCTGGATCTGCCTTCCCAAAAATTTAATCGATTTTTCAGTTAGTCATTACAAGTAAAATGTTTTTTTGATTCATTTAAATCAGGCGCTCCGTTCTCTCAAAAATTTAATTGCCATGTTTTTCCTGTATCCTCGAAACGCCTGAGCCTGCCCACGCCAAAAACTAATTAGCACGACATTAATAGATATTGTATGATTTTTGAATCATTCAAATCGGTTATTCTGTGCCCTTGAAAGCGTCGACGAAAATTTGTATCCGTACATACTTACATTCATATATACAACACACACACACACACACACTGGCATTAATCCATTTTGTAAAGAATGCCAAACTGTTTAGTATGCTTCGAAACGTAAATTTATACAAAAAATTTCATTTTCGATTGTTTACTATAACTTGACCCACGGGAAGTCAATAAATAAAATTTGTTAAGCTTATTCTGAAAGCCATTATATAATATTAAGCTCGTTTTATTAACTTTGTTTACTGTATTCGTTTTCTACGTAAAATCAAAATTTATTTAAAATTTTGCCCTTTTATATTTGTTTTTCACATATCATTAAAGCTTATTGAAATATTAACATTGCTTTGCTTAATCTAATCCACAGAAAAAAATGTAATAAAAGCAACGATTGATTCTCGCAATCGCAATGGCAATAAGGCAATAAGGCAAGAAGTCGCTGGTCTCGGATGGGAAATAGATTCAAATGATGTCCAAACAGTGGAATAGATGCATAAAATGTCAGTGATGATAGCAAGAGCATGCAATTCAGTTGTGTGCATGGTCGTGTAGTGTGTTTTATAGCTATAAATTTGATATGGAATGGAAGTATGGAAGTGCTCGGTACACCTGAACATGTGTGCGCTGAGGTATGAAGACGTTGGCTAGTGTGCGTGTGTCGCTTCAGTTGTTCTTTGCTGGTTGTACGTGTTGAGTGTATCTCCTGGAGTCACATAGTAGCGTGATTAGTTGCCAGTACGGCGATGGGAATGAATCAGTCTTAAGCGAACTATCGCGCAGTGCGGTTAAGCCGTCATACGACCGCTCCGATGTACTTGCGCAGTACGTTTGTGACGTGCTCATAAATAAATTATCTAGTGGCGATTGGTGTGTACCATGCGGTCGATTTAGTGAAATTTTTGGCAAAGTGACAACGATATATCGTGTTTGTAATTTTAATGTTTTCTATTCAGTAAGTATCTAAACATATTTACGATTCGCCAACGACACAATGAAGCCGCGTACCGGACGTATTGAATTACATAAACACACGTAAGCAGCAATAACAATAACTAATTTTCACGAGCATGTCATGACATAATGATTTATAGAATCTAGGATATGGTTTTAAAATTGAATGCTTCCTAGATGTACTTGCCGTGACACGGATTGCGAAGCGAGGGAACCTGGTGTCAGAGCATCGAGGTGAACGCAATTATGGATGGATCGCGTTCTAACCGCGCTCTACGAGGAATGGCACTGGAAGAATTCACGGGATATGTATTATTAATCGCCCGTGGTCTTTTAGTGACTTGACTTGTGGACGCTTATACACATCAGCGTCCGAAAGGAAAAGAATATCCTTCAAAACTCGAATTGTGCTGCTTGTCGTTGTTGGGTATGTTGTGGCCGCAATAAACACATTAAGTACATTGTGAGAATTTTGCTATTGCCGAGAGTACATCGCGCTTCCAACGGGTTTTTCTTTTCGTATAATAGAAGGTGCCAGTGCCAGCGCGCGTGTTTCTCAACGCTTTAGATCTCTTTCGTAACCGAAAAATACAGTTGAATCACAGGTTGTTCTACGTACAGCAATTATTTTGCCTTCAGAGAACAGTTTGCTTGCCGGGAACTAGTTTTATGATAATTAAATTCATTTATACTACATTCCGCATCAATGTACCTACATATGACCACCTAGTAAATGAAATACATTTTGTTTAAATTATTTCAAGTTCATATCGTACAAAAGCTTAAATTCGCTAGGATATGCAAGAATTAATTTAAAGCCGGAATGCAATTATTTTAAAGATCTGATAAAAGTATTAACGTCTATTTCTGTATTGTAAATTTAATGTTTTTTTAGATATTTATCATATAAGGTAGAGCGGAGCTTAAAGGTCCGCGGGTATAAAGGTCCAGCATCAACATTTTAAAAACAAGTAAAGTTAGATATTTATCAACAACAATATTTGAAAGTAGACAGCAAAACAACCATCGCCTTAAATCAAGCAAAGGATATAAACGGCCATATTTGAAAATCTATATCAAAACTATTTTCCTTCGTTGTTAGTTTTTTTGGTTGTAAGCACTAAACGCTGTTGCTTAGTTTTCGAGACCTTAAATAATATTTAAGTAAACGTTATTTAAATTTTTTGTAAGATGCATTATTATTTTAAAGTTAGATTCAACAGATTTTTTATAAAACTTCTATAAAAGCTCACATATGGGTGGGGTAAAAAGGATCAACAGTAATTTTACCCCCGCAAACAATAAGAAAATAGTATATAAAAATGTAAATTAGGTTAAAAGAAGTAATTTTAAAGAGATAAATAAAATTAATAACCAATCCAACTCTGCTGATGAATATTTCTGATATAACACCAGATCAAGATTATGTGCATGTTAGTTTTGTGAAAAATGTACCCATGAAATTTATATTTTGCATTGGTTGAAAATTGTAGCTATCATTTCCTAAAATCCCTTTAAAATTAAAAATTAGTCATTGTATCTCTTTGCCCCCTGGACATCCCTTTTCACCCATCCCATGGGATATACATTGGAGCTCTTTGCCCCCTGGACATCCCTTTTCACCCATTCCATGGGATATAAAGGGACAGATAACAAATTTTAGCAAAAAACACATTTCTATAATTGGGGATTAACTAGGAATTCTACATAGGAATTGAGCATAGTATCGATAGTATTGTTTGATACGCGTTATATTATGTGATGTAGTTCGTTTGGTTTAGATAGTATAATTACCTAAAGCCAAATTGGACCTTTGTGCCTCGCACTACCCTTTGATATTAAGATGATTTTATTTAAATTATTTAAGGTAACAATAAACAAAATTATTTGGCGTGAATATAAAGATACTCCAGATAAAAATTTATCTGGACTTAACTATATGCAATAATTAGTTGAATGCCGGAATGCAACGTTTTCTTAAGATCTGATCCACATGAAAGTGCCAACGTTTGTTACTTGATTATTAATACAATTTCATCTCCAGGTATCTGATGTGATACTAGAGTAACATCGAGCATTTCGAATAAATCCATTATGGAGTATAGGAAGTGAACCCGTTCTAGATCAGATTGCCGGATGAAATGTTTAAACACCGCTGGTATAAATGTTACAGCTACACACAGCGCCGAGTTCAATGACGGATGAAGTGCACGCTTTGTGCCTCGATACAACGGTCTATGCGAAACAAATTATTCACACAATATTAGATTTTTTATATGCATTCACTTGTTGTGAATACATTTTTATTCAACGTTCTCTCACAGCGAGTCCGGATTTAGTGATGGACTTTTTTATTAGCTCACTTGCCACGTAAATGATAAATTGAACTCTAAGGGATCATATAGTAAATGCAAATAGATGTATACTTTATTTAAAATTATAGTGTTCAATTGGAATTCAGTAATACTCTCACAATGTTCTTTGTCTTCATTAAAAACATGGTTTTGATATTTTAAATTAAATATATTTAATTTGTCATATGAATAAATCAAAGTTCATGTTTCACGATGCAGAACAAATTTTCGAAAAGGGTTCAATGCGCAAATTTTGCATATTTTTTCAAATAGTTACATAAAATTTTACTATTTCATAAAATGGTATTGGATTGTGCACATGGTTTTTTGACGTTGTGCCTTTTCTAAGTTAGATTTTATATATAAAACGCCTGACTTCATAGCAACCACATAGCATTTTGACAGTTTTTAATACCATTTTTTATGAAAAACGCTGCATAACATAGCCTTGCCATAACATTGGTCTATTTCACTGTAGAATTGGCCCAATAGCGTTGTTATGGCAACCCTAAGCTACGGTCCAATCTTCATTTGAATTGGTAGTAAAAACTGTCAAAAAGCTATGTATTTGATATGTAGTTAGGCGTTAGTTACTACAAATTTGTAGGAAGATAGGACTATAACATAGCGTTGCCGTTACATTTCTATTTTTGAAGGAAATTGCCATTTACAGCAATTTATTTTTAACCGCATAGTATCAAAATATGCTAGATATCTTAGAATTTGAAAATATAAATTTTTTCGACGATAGCAATCTGATTAAAGATTTATTCCCTAGACAATTTTTCTCTTCAATATACAAAAATTGCCACTTTTCCAAGACGAGTATACTCGTCAATCACAGATATCTGGTGAAATATTAGCACTTAATGTCTATAATTTCGCCTGCATATTGAATTTAGATTTGATATCTGAGACATTGTTGATATAATATTTCACATTCATTTTTGTCGATTTAGATTTGAAGCTAATTTAAAATCCGAATACTTATAGTTACAATAAATATTATTTTAAACCACATTTTTGGAATCTTTACAATGTATGTTGCAAACATTTTTTAAATAAAACCGTATATGAAATACTGAAAACAGGAATTTTATTACATTTTTATTTCCATTGCCACATGCCCTTGTAAACATAAAACATACCTTGACCATTTCTGGAGAAATAACTGCGATTATTCTGAATTATTTAGTAAAGTGAATCTGAATCATCATAAATATATCCTTGATGTGATGCGTTACTCGCATTTGGTAGAACAAATTTAATTCGCTACAATAGCGGAAACAGGAAACTATTAAATGGGTTTTTATTCGATGACAGATATTTGATAATTATGATTTTATTTCAATTGCCTATAATTACGTAGTGACGTTTTATAAAAACCTATTCGCTGGTGATGTATTATCAGTTAAGGTTAAAAAATGTACCACAATTACATTCTTTGTCTGCGATATAAGAAGAAGCGCAACTGCTTTTTGTGGAAGTGAATATATAGAATTTTACTACAGTTATATTAAAAACGTAAAATAATTTAAAATATGATTTTCATCATTATCAGGTCCATGGTATGAGGGCACCACAAAATCAATGATTTCTTCTACTCCTCTGTTTATTATTCCTATTATCGTTTCATTACTGTTAATTAATGGCCATTAATGACCATAAACACTTTATATTCGTTTTTATGAATTTTTTCTTTGAAACTTCTGCTTTCATGTTTCCCGGTCCTGTGCTTTGGCATTAAGTTCTCTTATTTCCCCTTTTTACGTAAGTCATCAACCATCTGCATTCTTCTTCTTCCCAATACTTTCAGTCCTACTATTTTGCCTAGACGACGTCGTGCAGGAAGAACTCTTTTTGTAGAATGGGTCAAATCCAGTTTCCATTTCTTTTCAGGATCGTGTTCAGTAATAAACACATCATATAATATAATCTATTTTATATTTGCAAATAATAAATTTATCTACCTATGCCATTAATGAAGTTGGTGGGGAAATTGAGGAAATTGAAAATCGAAGATGGAATTAATGATGTTGAGGATGTTAATGGACGGTATAACATAACATTCAAAGTCATTTTTTTATTTAATTTAACTTCAAACAATTTCGATTATTTTAAAATGATTGTTCGTCAAAAAATATCGGCAATTCTTAATACTTTAAAGATTACATTATCAACTGAAATACCGAAACTATTACATCTAAAATTAATAAATATTATTTAATATTGGGAAGAATTTATATCTTAAATTAATAAATATTGTATAATGGTGCAAATAATATTTAGGTTGCATATTTATTATAGCAATAGAAAATTTATCTTTTGGTGATCCATCGCTATGTGTACAGAGTCATCTATCATATATTTTAACTATTGAATAAATTTGGTTTTACTATAAAACTGCTTAGCCTATTTGGCGTACGTTATAATACTAATAGAAAATAGTACTACATATTTCAAACCACTTTCATTTCGAAATGACTCATCGACAATATTCAGCAAATATTTCAAAATATTTCATAGAATGTTATTTGTTCTGATCGTTGCTCACTGATAAGTAATAAAAAAACTACATGAAAATTAAAAAAATGTTCATTAGATTTTATATGTAGGCTTTACGTTTTAAATGTAGATTATTAATTCTCACAGTTAAATATTTATTTATTTATTTATTTATTTATTTATTTAAATATATAGCCCACAGATTTCTCCAAGAGGACTCAAAAATACAATTATTTGACATAATGAATAACAATTAAAATATACACAAAATTACAATATATAGTTAGTAACATAAAATGCTAAGATAAAATTTCATATAATGCAGAATGTAACAATAATATTTATAAACAGAAAATAATAAGATATTTGAAAGAAAATAAAAAGATTAACTTGTGCAGATGGAGATTATTTGATTAGGTGATGTGTTGTGAATGTCTATTTCATTATTAATTAAGTTAAAGTTAGAGGACATTAGTAAAATTGGCGAATTTAAGAGAGAATTAGATTTAGGGGTAGGATAATTGAAAAATAATTGTGAACGCGAAGATAGCCTTGGAACATTAAAGGATAGTTGATTGAGAATAAGAGGACAGTCTATAGAATTATTGCAAAGCTTAAATAAGAACATAATTGTACAGATAAATCGACGTGAGGCAAGGGAAGGAATACCAAATTCTTTTAGTAAAGTGTTGTGGTCAAAGCCACGTTCAGGGTAAATATTAATTGTTTATTAAAATTTGGTTTTTGGCAAAATAATTTTTTTTTTCATAATACACCCTATTAGAACCCTAGAGAAATATTTAATCTCGTATGATGAATTGTACTATATATATATATATATATATATATATATATATAATGAGTGTTCCATGGAGTAATAAAATAATGGTAAAGCTCACGGACTCGTGTGGACGGGATCGTGAGTTCGAACTCCGCTCTGAACAATCTGCACTTATCGAAAATATATATCGAAAATATGGCAATGAAAAATCTCTTACACTGTTCTTCTCTGAATGAAGTTAGATTTCAACTCAGCTCACAGACTTCTAAATTCATTTTTGTATTTAATTAATTTATGACTATCAGAATCAAATGTTATTCTATAAGTTACAGAGCGTATAATAATAAAAAAGCTATAATTGAAATAATAGTAATTACTGTAATGCAGATGAGTACACGAATAAATTAAAAGAGCCAATAAAGGTAAACAATTGGATAATCAATTCAAATAAAATAAACCGATAAAAATATACGATCGGATAAAATCATTATATCAATAATTATAATAAAAATAGTAATTATAATATTAACCATATAATCTATGTTAACTTATTGGAAGTTTTTCTTTCAACCTTCTACTAGACCACCATCATCCACGCCGCACGTCCAATCACTAGATTGACATTCTAATTGTGAGTACTAGCAAAAATTTGCTGATGTACTTTATAGAAAAAAGCCATCAACTACATAGAATCTCAAGTATTTCATAATTTATAATTTTCGAAACCACTCTCGACAAATTTGTTGCGGACAATGAACACGAGGAATAGCACGAGCAAATACCATGTCACATTTACCTAGAAAATATTTTTCTATGGCTGCAGGCGTCGATACCTTGGCAAAGATATTGCATAAACTTGTTATTGCAATTTCTCTGGCGGTTCGAGAAATGTACTTCCTACGCAAATGCTCCACAATACACAATTGACGGCTGAACAAGATGTCAAACGGAGGTATATTAAGTATTTTGAAATATTTCTTACACCGAACGTGCATTCAGTACATGTCCAATAAGAAAGGCGAAGTGAAAACTATATTATGCTCTGGCATTCATATGCCGCTTTATTGGAAACGCTCTGTCGAATACGGTTTTGCATTTTTCCTCATATTATGAGCTAACACAATAGAACTTTTTTACATATTTCCAAAGAGGTGAACCTTTAAATTTACAAATATTTTATATAATCATTCAACTACAATCAGAACTTAATCAGTCCTGTTCGCGCCAATCAAAGCATGCGGTTATATTAATATATAAACAAAAAATCATCAATCGAAAATCATACAAATCAATCAATCAATCAGAAATCAAAAACAGTATTAAAATTATGGTAAATACACTTATAACTTGTTATTAATATAAAATAAATATATACAGTTATAACCAAAGAATTTACAATTGGTCCTTCATAAGGCAAGCAATCACAATCATTCAAAAAAACAGCGGTTTTGGTGACTTCTCAAACGACGTTTAATAGACAATCCAACCCAAACGGTTGTCCTACCGCTATGTGGTAAATTTATTAATACAATTGCAGTTGGTGGGAATCCCTCTGATTAATAAGCTATTAAGTGGTCTGTAAATTATAAATATCTCGTCATCATAAGAAAATTGAATAAAACAACGATTTAGTCTACGATATATATTGATCTTCACTCCACAACCTTCTCCTTCGCTACTTTTACTGGTCTCTCCGTTATTATAAAATACTGGTATTTATATGCATATGTTTATATCTCCTACCCCGACGGGACCCGGGTTGATTGGAAAAAGACCTGATTAAATCCTGGCCAGCAGTAATACTGATTATTTTTTTATTGGCGCAGCAAAATCTGGATGAGGGCTATTTTCACTTGGAAACATATTGCTATCTATATATCCAAGTGAAAACCGATGTTTTTATTGCTCAACATCAGGCTTTTTGAGGAGGGTATCGAACAAGGAACTTTTGATTCAAATTCCATAACTCTAACCACTCTAATCCGCTAGGGAGCCCACAAATATCTAAAATACCAGATTGAATTTAGCTAAAACTGAATTCTACAACCGTCTAAACTACATTAATCTTCTGCAAAAATCAGACAATAATTTCTAAGTAGAATTCAATATCTTTTTAAAGACTACATCTTTCAATCTTCAATAGCTTTTGACAATAAATTTTTCAAGCTACATATCACACTTCTGCTCATACCTGCTTTTATTTTTGTCTTTTTTAAGATTTTTATAAAAAGCAAATTTTGATAACTTTTAGATAATTGAAGGCTAAAACTAAGATTTAGTCTCAAGACTGCGCCTGCTAAAATCTTATGTTTTTCCAATTTCCCAAATAAAATTTGTATAACTAAGCATGATACTGGATAATAAAGTAATTGGAAGCTGCAGAATGTTTACTACTTTCTCATATTTTTTATGGTTCAAATATGTAGTATATATAGGTTGATATACATTTCTAGATACTCGTATAGTAAAAGCATGCTATTACTAAACGTATGAGCTTCAGTAACATTACTAATATTAAAATTTATTCAGCATTTTAGTTAACTTGCTACTAATTAATATTATGTTATCAAATAACTGATTAGTGTTTATGTGTTTATCATTTGAATATTTAATTATTTTGAGTGGAATATATCCTTATGATTTATAGGGCTTATATCTTCTTCTAATAATAACTGACGCTGATTAACGTAAATTAAATAATAATTCAAAAGATTATTTATAGTATATTGCAAGTTGATCTGTCTTCATATTGATATATGATTTATTGCAAAATTTTAGATTCTCAGTGGAGTGATTGCTATCTATATTTGTATTTTTTCTTATCATCGTATGTTCATTTCATTCGACTATCTAAATAATAGATATAGTGATGATTAAAATTTTCTTAAGGATTAGAATCCAGTAAGGTAAGTTATTGGAAACCCAAATTAATTTTTCTCGTATCTTTTTTGTCGTCCAAATGAAAACTAAACTTGACCAATCAGATTTGCAAATTATGAGATTTTGAATATTGTCTTAAAAGATTCCAATTGCTGAATTTGAAATAAGAGCATATCTTTTAAATATTCGAACAAACCTATACATTTTTCAAAAGATTTAAAAGTCAGTAATGAGCTTTTATTATACTGTATGTACAGAGTACGATTTTCACCAAGGGGTATTTTAAAATTCGTATTATTTTATTCTTATGGGTTCCTAAAACAAACATTTTTTTTAAATTGATCATTAATTTTAATTAATTTTTAATAATGTAACGAATTATTTATTCGAATGATATATTTTTTAAATTATTTTTGACTAGGCATGTATTTTTATTATTATTTTAAATATTCTGCACCTGCTGTTCATTGCTGAGCGCTGCTGAGAAAAGACTTAAGGATAAAGGTATGTATTTAACTCACATTATAACATATTATATATATATATATATATATATATATATATATATGTGTGTGTGTGTGTATATATATAAATAATTATGTTAATTATTTTACATTAAACCTTCCTCAAATTGTATAAATTATAATAATTTAAAGATTACAAATAACAACAACTCTATATTTACCAACAACTATGACTGATGCTACTTGAATAGCATATTTCACAGATAAATTTAAATATTGTTTAATTGTGTAGGATTTCTCTAAAATAATATTTTATATTAATTTATTATGGAATTTTCATATAATTACATATTATAGTCTCAAGTCAATTTAAATAAAATTGTGAGATTTCTTCTCAAATCACATCATCGTATTTGCAATATCTAATTGCTGTTGGCAAATTTTAATATTAGATGAAATTTTATTTTATAAAATTAAAGATTTGAAAAAGGACATATGCAATTTATTGACAAAAATGTCAATTGTTGAAATAATTAAAATAGTGGGAAAAATGCTCTAGGGCTCTTTTTAGAAGTTAACTTTTTTTATTTATTTATTAATTTCAGCCTAACGGCCTAGAAATACATCAATATCTTAAGCCACAATAATACCTTGAACCTACTTTATATATAAATAAAAATAAATACACAATAATACCTTGAACCTACTTTATATATAAATAAAAATAAAAAGAAAAACCTAATCAGGAATCTAATAACTGAAAGTTAACTAAATATACTAATTGAAAAGTCAACTACCTATTTTATTTATTTATTTGTTATTTATTAATTATGGAAAGTTCATATATGTAAATTAATAATAACAGTTTTCCTAAATGTCTAATAATGGTAATAAAAGTATTTTATTACTATTGCTATTATCCTGATGAATAAATATTTTGTGGTTGTAAAAGATTAAATATTGTATGGTTTTATAAAGCGATATGGTTTCAAAAGACTAAATACTAAATTTTGCCTTTATAATAAAATATTTTAAAAAAGTATGTTTGTTAAAATGTCAGTTGTTTAATATATTTATATTCGTTTTACAGAAGGTTCGTTTTTAATTTGCATGTAGCTATCTTGTAGGTAGCATTAAGTGGTATTTCTACCTTATTTCGCAATCGAAGTCGTTTTATCACACTCCATTAATTTAAACAAAATATAGTTCTATCTATTGTTTTATGTTTGGTGTAATTTCTCATTGTCTAAATATAAATATGTTGCTAGAATATGTTGTATACACTACTTTTAACTGTGACAAAATTTTCACTGTATTAATACTGAACTACAACTTGCAATCATAATAAATTTGATTTATTTATTGATTAATAGTATTTTCATAATTGAATATATATCAAATTGTCAACTATTGCTTATAATAATCATTATAATAATAATTTCTAAACGTGTGTGTATACATATAATGTATGTATATATAATAAGCTAAATTTCATTGAAGTGCTCAATCATTACATTTATGCTATTTCATAATAGCTACTGTGTGTACATGCATTGTTAATGGTAGTTCGGTCCAAATTAATTAGAAGAGCATCGTTAATTTAGTAACGCAATATATTCTAGCACTCAAATAAATTAAACTTAGAAGCACATTAAATGTAGTAATTTCTTGCTGTGGAAATTAGGAGTATATTCAGTATCATACATACCAATAGAATTTGTCTATTTCTAATGAGCTTTAATGAAACAAAACCTACTACGTGTAATTCGCCTTAAGAAAAATTCCAAAAGCTTCTAATATGGGCAAATAATAAACAAACTTTTAAAATTGTAACTATATATAAATATACATTATAAAATTGTAACTAGAAATAAAAGTTTGAAATTTTGACAAAGCCCATTATTCCAAACTTATGAATTTTTATTTAAGTTTATTTTAAGTTTAACTCAATAGAATTTTATTTATCCAAAATATCTTTCAGACGCCTATGATAGTTTTGGGTGTTTATTAAGAAAGTTGATTAAAATAGTGAAAAAAATTCAACAATTAATTACTAAAAAAGAGCCTGATCAATATTAACCAAAGTTAATAGTCTAGTCGTTTTTTTTTTAGAAAATCTTGAAGAAATGTTTCCAATTTTGGTCTCAAGTGATTCAAAATGACTTGAACTTCTTGAACTAGTTTTCAAAACATAATATTATCAAATCGAATTTACTATCGTAAACAAAGTTTTCCTTCGGGACGTTAAAATTATGCATAATACAGACAACTAAACAAACCTTAATGTTTGTTTATGATTTGTATGTATATACACTCACATATAATAACTTAATTATATGTGAATAATCAATAATTCATTCTGCAACTAAACTGCTAAAGTTATTTACTAATAAGAAAGATATAGCCATTGTTTCTTGGCATAAACAAAAAATACAAGCACGGTTCTAACAATGAAATTCCGGTGCTGAGATCATATGGTATCAAGCAACAGCAATATACAATTTCGCCTCATTCTACGAACTAAAAATTCATTTTCCATTGAAAATAGTTTGTTTAGGCATAAAGAGAAAAGAGAATATCAGAAAATCTATCATAATAAATATCTTTGAAATTAAATTAGAGAAATTATGAGCTCTAATGAGCCAGCACTAGCAAAATTACTAACACCAGCAAAATTGTTATTATCATTAAAATTGAATGTAGAATTAGAATCCATTGCATATTAAAAAAAGCAATAAAAACTTAGCATATATGTTATAAAAAATGTAAAAACAAAAACGTGAGTTTGGCTAAAAGATAATAATTAGATTTAAATTAAAAGTCCAGTGCAGATTCAATGTGAATGTGAAGAATTATTCAAGTAACTATGTTTGCATCACTTCAGGAAAATTTAATCGTTAATATTCCTTTTACTTTTATAAAATAAGTCTAAGAAAATAATTATAATCAAAATAAAATATTGAAAAATCATGTGAATAAATTAGCATACCTAATTGAAAAAATTAAGTAACTAATGGGCAGGTGACAGTACTGTATTTACATATAGTATAAAGGTTTTTGATGTTATACGTTACTGTATGTTATTGCAATGTGGTACATCTAAATCATTATTAATAATACTTACGTTTTTTTCTGAAACGAAATAATATTTTCAAAAAATAGTTTGATCGTTATTCATTTATATAGAGATGTCAACAGAATCTTGTACCGTACCTATGTTCATTACGGTGTCAAACTTATTTTGACAGATAGTTGTTAAATTAAATTGTTACTATCCATAACTAAACATATTTTACAATAAGTAATTTATATAATGTATTAATATTTATGTTCACTGTTAAATTTTACACTAACGATGAGACAAATCACGGTCTTGAAATGTTTGTAATACATAATGAAATAAAGTTAGTTCAAAAATAGTGTAGTGTGTTTATATTCACTTGTGTGTTTATCATTAGATGTTTGATATATGCATGTATTGGAATATGTCCTACCTCAAGTACAACATAATATAAATAACTGTACATAGAACACCATAATATATATATATATATAAATAAACGCATAAATAAAAAACAGTACTTGTTTTAAAATTTAGAAATTGGCGCTGCAACTAAACTGCTAAAGTGACATTTGGAGCAAACTTAACCTCAAACATTTAGAGCACGCGTGCCTGTGCGTTACCAACAACGAAAGTGCAAAAATAAAAAATAAAACCCACATGACGGATACATGTACATCTTGCTCACACAGAATCTCAAATCATAATGTGGTAATACTTTAGTCTGTTTATGGAGCTAAGCATAATTAATTTAAATAGTGTTGAGCTGTGTGGGGTGCTGCAGGAAATTGAGGTAAAATACATATATAATAGTAAAATTATATTAATATTAATAGTGCTTTGAAGTATTGCTTATGTTTTAAGTTTTATTTACCCGTAAATAAGTTTGGCAAAGCGTGATATGAAAATATAGGTTATCTAGCGTTCGTTTCGTTATTAACGCCCTATTTGAGCCGCCGAAACAGAATGCTGATGAACTAAATTTAATTCACTAGTATTTCAATTTGTATGTGCTATATCAAATCGTGCCTGCAATGTTGTTTTAAATTGATACTAAACACATATAATATCGCCATTTTGTGCAAATATAAACTGCTATGTCAACTTTATTTCCAATCTTGTCACGTTATGCTGATTTTCTATCGCCTGAACTAATCTTAGTATGACAAATAATGTATACAAATTTTAATGGGAGTGTACGGACGCAATCAAATATTTGATAACATTATCATTTCAGATAGTGGCGAGCATTCAACGTATGTTTAATTTCAAGTCATTGTCACTGTTGCATGATCATAATTCCCATCAAGTGTTGTTAGTGTGTGTCACCCACTTCTGCTAGCGTCGGCCTAGGATCAGTATATTTGATTTCATTTATATGTATCATGGTATGTTGCATTGCTTTAAATAGTTTATACAAAATAATACAATTTACTTTCATACATTAGTCTAATACCTATCAATTTCAAAGCTTTAAATGCAAAACTTTATCAACAAATTTTGTTGTGTGAATTTTTTTTCAAATTCTTATAATTATAAATCAGTTATATTATTTACAAGTACAATATTGCTGAAATTTGTTGTGATGTAGTAATCATACTGATTTATTGAGTTTGGAAAGCAATTGCTGCCCACATCTCGAAGTGTTTATTACTACGAATATAAAAATTAGTGTTACTACATAAAAGTCTTCTTTTCGTTTATTTTTTGCTTTTGTTTTATAATTATAATATTCTTTATATGTACAATATAATTATTCATGAAAAATCAAGAATATGAGTCACCCTTTGCTTAGCACTTATGAAACTCATTTGCATTTCAAGTTATTTATCACAGATTTCATTCCCTTTGCACTATTTTTGTTTCTTTCATTTTCAGTGTTTATTTTAATTTCGAACCCTTATCATTCTTGCGTTCCGTGTTTTTTTATACGACAGGACGGAGAACTGATAAGGGCTTGAGAATTATGCACTCTTCAATGAAAGTTTAGAACCAGCACATATTATCGATAATCTTTTATGATTTTATAATTTTATTTATTTTTATTTTTGCATGTTACAGAAATGTTTCATTATCGTGTATTTCACATGCAGTGTTTGTGTGAATTTAATGTAATCGATACTCTGGCCATTGAAGTTGTAGAGATTAAAGTTTTCATTGCTTTATAAATATTTAAAGGACCCATAGAATTTTTTTTAAAATTAAACTATGAAACATTGTCTATGTTCTATGCTTGTCCAGATTTTGAAAATTAATTGATTAGTTATTCAAGTTTCATATGGAGGAAAATGATTCCAAAAGTGTTCTAAATGTATATACAAATAACCATTGGCAAACATTTTGCTGACAAGAATTTCATGTTCTCCTTTAGAGTCACAAGAATACCAGTGATGAAGGTTATTATGAATAATCTAATATAATATTCTTTGTGTCATAAGTTGTATTCAGTAACTTGAAAGTTGCCATTTTGAACATTTTTGTAAGCTCATTGTCGAATAAGTTTTTGTTTTAATCTTAATACTTGCTTATCGTAAGACGAAATAATGTTGTGTACTCACAATTTGTGAAATATTAGGAATCTTAAAAATAATATGATAAGACATAATTGTCCAAGAATAGACAGCAAATATTTTTTTTGCTTATTGAGATTTTTTTTTTAGTGTTAGAAGCAATTGTATTTTGATTTATAAGTACTGAATAAAAAAACAATTTAACATTTGGTTTTTTTTATTACATGTTTTGATGATCAATTTTTTACAGCAATTTTTCACAGCACATTGTAGAAAAAGGTTATTATTTAAGCCAGAAAAACAAAAAGTTTTGAACACTACATTATTGTTTAACATTAAGACGAGCAAATATTTGATGTCTTCAGGGCTAACTCTCAATATTTTGATTTTAATCTTGTAATTTGATTGTTTTATTATTTTGAGTGTCTTATAAGGAAAACAAGAAGTTGATAATTTGTTACATGTATTCTGAAATCCAAATAATAACTGGTGTTATTTGAAAGTATTTATATTAGACCTTCCAGAACTAGTTCCATCCTCGGGATTTTTATTGAAGAATAAAATACTTGCGTAACAAGAAATAGGTTATAAACCTCAAACACCATAATATTTGAACAAATTGAAAAACAAGTTCTTTTTCTGAAAATATATATTCTAGTGTTTATGAACAATTTTAAAAAAAATGTTTCAATGCATAGGCAGAATTAGAAACAATTTTACAAAAAATAGGAATCGTGGTAAATATGATGATCAAAATTTTTGTAGAGTTTGATGAATAACTTTCGATAAAAAGACTTTTAGAAGTAATATAAAATATTGTGATTAAAATGGAGATAATGTGAGTTTGCGAAAAAGGATTAAAACAATTGAAATATGAACAATTACGAATAATGTTGACCGCAGACAATATGAGATATTGGTGTTGACAATGTGAGTGACGGTTGACTTTAAAAAATCTGTATACAAATTGTGAGCCAGCGATTTTCAATAGAATTTAGTATTAAATTGCGAGGGACACATTAGAAATACTCTGAAAAATGTAGTCATACGGTATGCGGTTATTGAGTAAATCCACTGATAAAACCTTTAGAATTACTGAGTCGAAATAATGATAACTTCGTTCAATATGTGTAAAAAAATTTGGTGATGCCATAGATAAATAATCATAATGGGTGATCCAATCTAAGACCCAATAGAAGCATTCTGCGTTTTCGGAAGATCAATACATTTTGAATATTATATTGTACTTTTAAGTTATTAGGTCAGGGCCGGATTTAGAAATTTGGCGCCCCGGGGCACTGACAAAAATGCCGCCTCATCCCTGAAATTTTACGAATTTTCGAACTTTTTTTAAAGCAATCGCGCTGTTTCAGCTGCGTAGGGACAAAATATAGGAGCGCGTAAGCGCCGCGTCGCAGTCTAACGAATAAACAATGTTACATAACCCATATAAATGTAAACAAAATTTATACTTATATTAAAATATTTTTAAAATATCTGATAATTTGATGTGCATATGTCTTATGATCACTTTTGTCCACCAAATGTTTCTTTTTCAAATTTTTTTATTGGATCATCGAAACCGCTAACCCTGTCTTCCACAAATTTAAGCAGTTATTTATTCTATAAATTTTTTTGAATGATATTGGACGCTTCTTTTCTCAACAACTAAATTATCATTTTTGGCATTTTGGCCCGTATCTTCAAAACAGTTGTACCTGCCTTGGCCAATAACTAATCAGCACGTCTCCTTAACAATAGGAATTGAATCATTTAAATCGGTTGATCCGTGTTCACTTAAGTAATTAAAAAATATTAGATTTGTATTGATGGGGAGACGTGCTGATTAGTTTTTGGCATGAATTACGAAAAATGGTAATTGAGATTTGATATTTCTTCTCTGAAACAGCTACGCAGCGCGATTGCTTTGCAAAAAGTTCATAATTTTCAAAAAATTTCAAAATATAAAAAATGTGTTTTAAAGGTCAATTTTTTTCAATTTTAAAGCTCTTTATAAAATGTAATTTTCAGTACGGGATGTTTCAATAATTTGTCTTAAGGCACAATGCCATGCGTCACTAGTTTAAATTTTTTTCAACGCTATAAGCTTGGAAGTGCAGAAATTCGTCATTTTAAGAACTGAAGAAAATATTTTTCTTAAACTTTCAGCTTGTTTACGGATCTTTATATTAGCCAAATTGACAAATTTGATAATGACTTATTAACCAATTTGATAATTTACGTTTGGAGAGGGAGGCAAGGCAAAATAATAAATTTAATAATCGGTTATTTCAACCCAAATTTTGCATTGCAATCGTATTATGTTTTGTTAATTATATTTCTTGAAATAAAAATTGTTGTTAAAAAAAAGTTGATTATATCGTATAGAATTTTTTTCTCGCTATCCAAATTTTGCCGCCCCCCAAAATTTGCCGCCCTGGGCAGTAGCCCCGATTGCCCCTACTGTAAATCCAGCACTGTATTAGGTATTCATTTTTGCTGCTACCGTTTTCATAATACGAGTTCTTTACAATGTTAACATGACGAAGTGGTTCATTTAAAGTATAAAAAATTCTTATTGACAACAGGTTGTATGAAAACAGATATTTGTGAATTCAAGCCATAACTATTACGATAGTTATTGTTTCCATAATAGCATTATTTTCATAGGTCGTGTTGAATGTATTATTATCGCAGATTTTTGAATATTTTTGATTGTACGAATACATATTGAAAACTGAAGGTGCATAAACTAGCCGCCGATAAATTGAATATATAGAATACAGCGCGAGAGTCATGTGACTGTTGTTTTTATCGACGTTCGTATATTCGGATCTGAACAAATACCAAAAAGAAACAAATTAAAAATATGTTTCTACATCTCGCTACACAATATTTATTATTTTTAACTTCGAAAATGCTTGCGACAAAGTTCCAATGTTTTATTTATCTTCGGACACCCAATAGGTCGATGCCGCCATAGCTTGAACACAAGTTCAGTTAAAGAATAGATGGATAAATATTTGCTCAACTTTGACTGGTTTTGTCGTTTTAATTGTTACAAGCATTTCGTTAAAATAAATTGTATTTTATATTCTATCTCGTGAGTCATTTGTGAGCTATATGTGATACATATCACGAAAGTATACCCAGCCTATCACACCAGCCATTCGCATTGTGGAATTGCGAGAAATATGTTGATTTTCAAAACAAACTAGAAACTTTCAATACTTTTATATATAAAGTTCCTGTAAGAATTTTTTTTATATGTTGAGCTAGAATTAATGACGTTTAAAAACATTTTTATACGAAATAAGTTAGTAATAAAAGTACTGTGGACTAAAAATGATGGCTTATGAGAGCGATAATTTTAACAAAATATAAATTTTCAATGTATTTGGTTAAGCAGTATTACGATTAAACATACTTAACACACAATTATGGTTTTATAAGATTGTCTATCCGTGTTATACGAAACGAAAGACTACAACAAATAGAGAAGTAACGTTCTGAAAATTGAAAAAAGTGATACATATTAAAATTTCATAATAAAGGTTAGCACATTAGATAAATTACTTTTTTGATAGGTTTTATTATATTTATTATATCATTGGGGCTTTGCTCAATACTCAAACCGTGTTGGAGCAAACCTGAGCTTTAAAAGTAAGGTTTTTAAAGGGGGAAACCGTGTTATAGGCGAAAGGCCCGAATATACAAACTGTGTCAGAGTAAATCCATGTTATATAAAACCATGATTTACGCGGTTTGCCTCTATATTTTTTATTTATTAAATACTTTGGAATTCATTAATAATAACAGCCCAAAAAATGAATGCTAGTATTCTTCATAGTATGCAAAATTTTAAAGTAGAAAGTACTTTAAGTAGTAAGTAAGTTATATATATTCAAACTTAAAATAGCATAAAAACATATCGATATTTTATTTTTAATTTATAAAGAGCAATTAGATTTATTCTTATGTGTGAGATGTAATTCCTTAACACAACTTTGTGTATTTTGTCAGCATTTGATTAGCAATAAATATAATTTTCTCATACATTTGTTTTTTAACTATAATTTGGCTTATGTAATTTTACATTTTCTTGAATAATTACAATAGCGCTGTTGCTATTGTCCATTCTATTTGTGGTGAGATTAATATGAAATACATTTTTAATAGCGATGTGATTTATGCCTGTAAGTATATACGTATAAATGTATAAGGCTCTTGAAATAATATTCAGATCTATAATTTCAAGTGAAAACTTATACCACTACTGCTGTTAGATTTCCCAAAACGGCAAATAATAAATATAATCTATAAACCGTGTGGTTGCCAGGCTAAAGCTCTTATCACTTGAGCAACAAACAAGCCTCTATTTTTATTTATTCACCTTTCCCTTTTGATAAAATATGTAGGAAACTGTGTCAAATATTATTTTTAAAAAAAATTGAATATTTTTCAAATGAAGTGAGGCAAAAGTAAAACTTTTCAAAATATTTGCTATTCGATAATATTAGGTTGTCAAATATCTCCCTTCCGCTTTTTTGCTATTGGTTTTAATACAAAAAGGCGGAAGGAAGATATTTGACAACCTAATATAAACTACATGAAAATTAAAGATGCCACTCGAAGTGGTAAAATGTATAATGTGAGAGAAGTAAACCTAGCCAAGTAAAAAATAAATTTAACACGGATATAAAAACAAGATTAATGCGCAAACTACGAACTAAAAGTAAGACAATTATCCTGTGGAAGCAAAGGACTTCATTTAAGAATAACTCAAGTAAATAACCGGAAACGAGGAGTTGTCTTTGAACTGCGCCGGAAGCGGAAACACCAACTCCAGTTGAAAATCTCGTCGCCTAATTAATGCGTGTCCTTTAAAGAAATTATTTTTCGCCCGAAGTTCCAAGTACAAGATATCAGCGAATATTTTTAAAAAGAAATGTATATTAAAATTTGTGTAATTAATTAATTAAGGAGACATATTTTATTTTGAATTAGCTGTGCAAAATTAAGTGCCCTCTCTTTGTTTGTATATATATATATATATATATATATATATATATATATATATAGATGAGTCATTTAGAATTGGGCAGTAACACCAAGTAAAAAAAACTAAAGTAGTTTTGAAATACTTTATTTATCCATACATTTCGGTCTTCATCGAGGCCGTCATTCAGTGGAAAAACTAAAAGATTTTATATAATGTAGGAGGAAAATAATATAAAGTTATAGAACTTATATATAAATACTTACAGAAAATTAATTATACAAAAATACACTACACTATTACACTGTGATAAACCAAACTACTAATAACTGGAACATTTAAACTAATTATTTTTTGACAATTTTTGGTTACATTCTAGTGTGTACAGATTAACTAACGTCTAAATACTGAATGAATTGTGTTTACAAATTTTGCGAAAGCGTAAAAAGACTGGCAAACAAACGTTTAAGTAAAATAATAAAATAACAAAATTTACGCTTCATTCAGATATGGTGGTGTTTTGAAAAATGATTTCCAATTATCATTACGTTAGTTAATCTGTACGCACTAGAATGTAACCGAAAATTATCAAAAAATAATTAGTTTAAATGTTCCAGTTATTAATAGCTTGGTTTATCACAGTGTAATAGTGTAGTGTATTTTTGTATAATTAATTTTCTGTAAGTATTTATATATAAGTTCTATAACTTTATATTATTTTCCTCCTACATTATTTAAAATCTTTTAGTTTTTCCACTGAATGACGGTCTTGTTGAAGACCGAAATGTATGGATAAATAAAGTATTTCAAAACTACTTTAGTTTTTTTTACTTGGTGTTACTGCCCGATTCTAAATAACTCATCAAAATATATATCAACTATCAACACCAAACTCACATATTTCTATCTATCTATATATATATATATATATATATATATATATATATATATATATATATATATATTTATATATATATATATATATATATATCTGTGTATATATTTCAATAATTTTTACCTCAACCGAATTGTTAAACCATGCAAATGTAATGCATTATTTACATTTCACACTATTAAATTATAATATCGAATTAATTACAGATTCATCCCGCGTAATTATTTTAAAAACGATACCTTTGAAATTATTTAATTACCCTCATATATCATATAAGGTGATTACTACAATTCAATTATTATTGCAGTATTTTCAATTTCAACGGCATAATTATTCGATTTCATATAACAGCTCAATAACATGCAGTATCACAATCAAATATTCATGCAAATTTCAACCAATTATTATCCGTTGTCAAATGTTTGGAAATAACATATTATCCATTTTACTAGTATATGAGAATATATTGATTTAATAAACATGAAACCATCTCGTTTCCAATAAACTTTATTGAACAAAGACCGATTGAAATATGAGACATTATATTGTACTGAATGCCGATACAATCGCCTATTGTTTTCGGATATGATCAGAAATATTTTCATATTATTTGATATTTTTACATAAAATTCGTGTTTGATTTGAGCAGTTAAATAATTTGTTACATTCCTGCATAATATGATTGAAATAAATAGAAAGATTTTTATTACAATAATTGAAATTAGTTGGCATTGCACAAACTGTTCATAATTCCGAAAGAAAATCAATAAATGACTTGAAATAGGAGACTGATTCCGTATTTGCATTCGTTTCTAATGATTTTTTAACAGTAATTACCCTTGCGTATTCTATTAGCTGCCAGTTTGTATGGAATAAAAATCCAGCAATTTGGGTTTGAAATCTATAACCTCAATTGGAAATTTGATACCACATACTGCTCCATATCGAGCTGGCCTAGATTGTGTTTGAACAGCAGACTTGTTCGTGCTAGGTAAGTTCTGAATGAAAATGATCAATAATCTCCGTTATACGAACATGTATTTCGACTAAATAGTTTTCTTTAAAAAATTAGAAACATTTGATTTATTCTTGAAATAAAAATGCATTTTCTGCGCTGCTGATATTTGCAAGAACCTTAAATAAACTTAGGATTTCATTCAAATTTATCCGATATTTATTATACCCGCATACAACTTTTCCGCAAAAAATAATGTATCGTTTAGATTTTATTTTCGGTTGCATTCTTTCTATTCTTCATAACAAAACAGTTGTGTTTCAAAGATATCAAATAAAATGAAAGAAAATGAAACATATGTCGCAAATTACTAAAGTTGTTTTATGCTCAGAAAAGAATTGGAAGTTTACATGTGGTATTTCATATTACAAATGTTTTTATATCATAAATGTTTATTGAAGTTTATTTATACTCCCACATGTAAATCCAATTTAATGTACATAAAATATATATACGAGTTTCGCTGTTGGTTAAACAGTTTTGAATATTATTTTCATCAATTTTTAGATTTATTATACATATGTAATTCTAACTGATATCTAATCTATTTATGTACAACATTATTACAAATTTATCACAATTAATTATATTATTATTTCAATTTATTATTTTTATTTATTACAATTTATTATTACAAATTTATATAAATTATAAAAGCTACTTAGCCAATTTTACTTATTTATAATTTTTTGACATAAAATATTTTATTGATACTATTAGTAAATATTATTTCATTTTATTATTTATTCTACTAATACTTAATTGATTAATTATTTTCAATTCAAGTTAATTAGAGTACTATATGATATGAAAAAACTTGAATACATGCATGAGCAGCATATTCGAAATATAATATAAACCTGGTCTGCTTGGGATGATTCTTGTTTTTTCGCTATATTTTTTTTATGTAAAGTAAGACTAAGGCGATCGCTGGTTTGAAAAAAAAATGTAAACAGAGAAATTTTGTTCATAACATTTAACTAATAAAGCAATAGAAAAATTTGAACTTACGTTTGTGAAATATACTGATCGTCCATTACTGCTTGTAAATATAGGGCAAACATACACATTTTACGATAGAATAAAGCTTGTTTTTCAAGATTGTCGTCAACATAAAAGATGTTGCTATTATGATGTCAGAAATCGTTTTTCACTCAAATAACAATAGGTTGTTTCATTTGGCGACTTCAATTTGCTTGAAATAAGGAATTTTTATTCTTCATATTAATTCATTCAAAACACCGTTTGAGAATTGCTAATAGTTGCTCCCCCAATATTTGTTTACTATGAGCCAAAGTAATAATTGATTAATAGGCCAGTTATAAAAATTATTTGTAACGCTTACCTTAAAGTGCAGGTTGATATCATCGCCAATATGAAATTATTCCGAATGTACATTTAATATTCTTGAATTAAGAAAAAAACTTACTGCGCCCGTGTGTTGTAAAGTCGAGGAAAATGTCTGTGGCCAACTTTTATAATATATCATGGGTGAATTTGTCGCTTTTCTCGCATAGTTAATGAGCTCGGAACAAGGTTTCTAATCTCCAACGTCGTCGTTTGCACACACATATTTCAAGTTTATAATAATTTCATATTTATATTCTGTTCCACAGAGTAACCGACTTTGTCTCAAAGCAATGTTAATTTACAACCGCTAAAGTTTTGTTGCCGTAATGCTCAGTAGTTTTAAAGAGTTCAATTTATGTATGAACGTGCTGTAATAGTATTTCGCATGTACGGCTCTTACGATATATGAACGTTTTATACAGACAGAACGGCGAGGCCATCCTTGTTTTTTAAAAATTTAGCTTGCGCAGCATTGGTAACTCCGCATCGCAAAAGTTTAGAAAAATAAATTTCTTGCAAACTACCATAGACTTGCGACTCAATGCAATATTTATCCTAACTACACTTTTTCTTATTTAGTTTGGACATATTTGAAAATTTAACTGCAAGTTACTTTAATCGCGCTGCATCTTGCATTTCATTCTGAATTACAACTTTTTTATAATTATATCACAAAGTGAAATTAATCATTGAGTTGAAATAGTAATGTCACTGCTTTTCCAAATTATGATATTAACTAGTGGTGTCTGGCATCGGGCCTTAAGGCAAATTGCTGGAACCGTAATGAAATATTCGAGGAATATTAAATGCTTTCAAATAGATTATTAATATAGGTGCTGTAACTTTCAATATTCATATTTTATAGACAAATTATAAAAGCTTATAAATTGGACAATTTATACTTTCATATGTGTTTACGTAAAAAGTACCTAAATGAACAAAACTTGATCAAGCAAAGTTAGAATGAAAGAAGTTATCTCATATTTCTAAGAATTATATAAACTAAAAAATGTTTTTTGAATCATTCGAACCGGATGCTCTTTGCTCTCAAAAACTATCATCTTTTACATTTTTAGCTCCTTATTTCTGAAACGGCTGGACCTGTCTTTACCAAAAACTAAGCACCACGTATTGTCATCATTGCCAATGGAATGTTTTATGAATCATTTAAATCAGTTGCCCTGCTCTTTCAAAAATTTAATTTCCATTTTCTGCACTCTTTGCTTTGTATCTCGAAAGCAAACCTTACCTAAAAAACTATTCAGCACTAATCACCATAAATGGAAATTAAATTCATTTTCAATCATTCAAATCGGTTAACCGGTACTCCCAAAAACGTGGGCGAAAAATTGTATCCAGGCATACATACATAAATACACACCCACACATCAATTTATTCAAGGTGTGTCATATTCAAAAAATTTCACTTTCAATTTTTGAACGATTACAATAACTGACCCTACGGCAAGTTAAAAAATACAAGTAAATTTACATTATATTATAACCATAATTAGGTAATTGTCATTCCCAGACAGCAGACACAATACAGGTTAAATTTCCGTCTCTAATTGTTAGTGCGAGTAAGTCAGTTGAAAGTTCGACTTCTGAGCTTAGTTAAAGCTCGACAGATCCGAAGGGCGGCTGAGATGTGCGTGTGTGCTGAGCAAGAATAGCAGTATTTAGACAAGAGTCAGGCTTGTATTAACTATAACTATTCTCTCTCGTTAGTCGATGCACTAATAGTCGTTGTTATTAACATTAGGATCAGGGGCGTAACATGTCTATAAGAGAATACCGTCATATCTATAAATAAGTATTCAGGTTTATTATATAGGTTTAGTTAAAAAGAAAACCCTGCTTCATTCGTAAAGCATCTCACCCTCACTTGTATTTACGGATTACTTTGGGATCAGTTAAGGAACATAAGTTGATCCGTTTACAATCAGCAATGCTTTGTCTGTTGTTTAAAATTTAGATATTAGTAGCTAAAAGCGAATTTAATGAAATTTCTATTTTGGAAATGATTCAGATCATCATTTTAAAATTGTTACAAAATCTTTTTACTGTAGTTTGCTAATAAACTAGACTTATTAAGTAAACAATCTTTCACCAAAAAAATTATAAAAACGCTACTATACCTAAACCTAACCTTTTATAACGCATTAGGATTTTGTGAAAAAAAGTGGTTCAAAAATTTTTAATTAATTGTAAATTAACGAAAAAATTTACTATTTTTACGATATTGGTGAATTTTAACATTTTTTTCAATTAATTGAATAATATAGTTCTTAGAAGAATTTAAATTGTCTTCAATTAAGATAGAATTGCTCAGACGTTCTTTTGCAGAAACTAATCAGCACAATTCACAACATTACATTGATTTTTGAATAGTAGATTTAGAAGGATATGCAGATTTTTTTATTTAAGTGTTAATTGAAGCATTATTCTTACTTGCTATTATGTACTTGGTTTGATACTGATTATCAACTGATGAATTTTAAATTTTGTAATTTGTAAATTCATAACATCTAAAATTAATTTAAAAGATATTACTTTACTTTTATTAGTTTTAAAGATACTATGTCTATTGAAAGATTTTATTTTACATTGTTTATAGTCAACTTGATTTAGAATTAAAAGTGCCTAAATGTTTTATTAAAGTTTTTAGTCGACATAGTTTATTGAAAAATGCATTACTACATAAGAATTTCAGTAACGTTAAGCATCATTCAATCAATTCAGAATATTCGTATTATCAATGTCACGCTAATTTGTTAACACCTAATCTTTTTATAAACAAATATACAGATTAACACTTTTTTAATTACAGTGCCTTTAAAATTCATTTGAAATCCTTAATAGCGTGAGAGAAATTTATATATAAATATATATATATATATATATATATATATATATATATAAGGAGTAGGGCGGTGCACAACGGTCCAATTTGACTTTGACCAATTATATTGTGAAAGCTAAACCAATTGTATTACAATAAATAACACGTATCAAACAAACAACTATCTGACTATCTTCATTAAAACTTCCATTTATTATTATTACCCCAAAGGCAGAGTAAGTCCTGAAGGTATGGGACAGATATAGAGCAAACAAGTCCAATGTATAATTTTAAAAATAATAGCTACATTATTCAAACAATCAAAATATAAGTTTCATCGGTACATTTTTACAGAGACAACACTGTATATAACCTTGATCTAGTATTTCGTCAGAAAAAAACATCAGCAGTGTTCAAATAACTATTAATTTAACTTATCTCTTCCAATATTGCCTTTTACCTTAATTTACTTACAGTTACACTTCAGAGTGTAAAGGCTCTGATAGTTTCCATTACCCCACCCACATGTAAAAACTGTTGAATCTAACTTAAGCAAAATAATTCATTTTATAAAACATTTAAAAAACGTACATGTAAAAATTATATTAAGGTCTTGTAAATTAAACAAAAGTGCTTACAATCAAATAAACTAACAGCGAAAACAAATACTTTTGTTATAGCTTTTCAAACATTGCCGCCATCTCCCAATAGCAACGTCGCAATAATCAATATTTCAATTCTTAAATTTATTTGTTTTTGAGATATCGGGGTGATGGACCTTCTTACTCGCGGACCTTTAAGCCTTGATCCTACCCTACATCATCGATCTTTCCTGATGGTTCTAAACAGAAGTTTGTTCAAAAGTCACACCCCATATTATAAATTAGTCATTTCTCACACCGCCCAAAATCATAGATTTTTTTATTATAACATATGGCATCAGAAGTTTGGAAGTCATTTTAGACAATATGTATTAAAATCACATATTTGACTCCGTATCAATGTATCTCAGGAAGCTAAAGGCTGGCTTTACGAGCAAGTGGCCTAACGAAGAGTAATGGCGTCAAATAAGAAGCAGTTACGGCATACATCACGATACAGCATAGGTTGTAATGGCAACGAGACCATAACGGAATTACTTAAAAACTTTCTTCTCGCTAAAAGTTCCAGAATAGTTTAATGGCAGCGATAAGAACCGCGCGACCAGAGAGGTACCGCTCTCCTAGCATTTCGCCGGCATGCTTAACTCGGGGGCGTTTTCCGCCCTACTCGCCGCCGCCTGTTATGTTATTATTTCGCAAGTTCATGCCGTAACTCAGCGCTGAGCTGGTGTCTTACAAGTCGTTATTTAAGATTTGTATTCGTATTAAAATTTATAAGCAGATTACGGACGCGATACGAAAGTTAAATAGCGAAATATTTTTAGCGTTCGTCTTCTCGGCGGCGCTACGCGTTTATTTGTTTGCATAAAAGCTTATGTCCATTAGTGAGACTACCCATTTATCCAAGCTTTCTGAGAACTTTGTAAATTATTCCAAGTTCAGAAAACATCGAGGAATTAAACTCACATGAAGTAACTAAGATTGAGTGGTCGTCTGCGCGCCGAGATACTTTTCAAAAAGGTTCCATCAATTTAATTAAAATTTGTCAACAAATTCCGTAACTTTAGCAAATGTTTCTAGACTAATTTATAAAGAGTTAAAAAATGTAAAGATTTTATTTATAGTCTACACAGTAACGTCGCTAACTAGGGTTAAATGACAACAAGAAAGCAAAAAAATTAATAATCACTCCTTAACGAAAGAAATAAGAATAATTTTAAAAAATAACAAGACAATGAAATGTTAATTAGGGATATCATTTGCATAACTCAACCCTTTGAAGACGAAGTTTTCAAGTCTGAATATTAAAAAAGATTATTCTTTGCTAATTAGACGAATATTTAATTGCAACTTTTATTTTGCAAAAGGTTCTTTCACAAATGACTCATTAAATAATTATCAAAAATTCTACTTCTGAACTTTGATTTAGTTAGCTTTGATATAGAGAAATAGCAATATTGTACAGAAAACTCAGACCAGAATTATTCGAACTTAACTAAACTCAGATATTGAATCTGAGTTCAAATATTATCAATATTACTTTATTCATCAAGGTGTAAATATGTAGAGCACCGTAAAGATATTTAAAGAATTCACACAGACAGTACAACTGAGCAAAAAAACTTTAATCAACAAATACTATCGTTTTTAGAAATGTACTATTCATAACTTAATTTTTTATTTTGTTGAATGAAAAATATCAATAGAAAATATCTCAGTTGATGTTTCCCTTCATTGCTAAGATTAATCTTCATACGATTTACGTCTTTATTGGTATATTAAATTAAAAAAATGTTAGTAAAAGTCCTATTGCAACTATATTGAATAATACTCTCTGTGACGAAATTGTAGAAAATATATTTTTTCCGTTTAGTCACACTAAATTTTCGATTGTTATCGTTACTAGAACTACACTAAGCATTCATTAATATAATTTACATTACTAGCTTTTAATTTCAATATTTAGTTCAAATATAATAATATATTTTAACAATCAAATCATTGTAGTGATTTTCATCAAATAATATGGTGTAAATTGTAAGCATAATTACATATTTACATTATACATGTTACTACTAAGAAAACTTCAATTAAATAAGGTTTTTGTACAAGAAGAATTTTAGTATAAGAGAGCTTTATAATTTATATGCTTTTTACGTGAAATAATTTTTCACAGTAATTTTATTTTATAAAAATATTATAAGAATGATAATATATTTAATAACAAACTTACAAAATTAATACGTTTTCGAGTTACAAATGTTTTATCACATGATTCATTATGATATCATTATGATTCATATTTAAATTCATTAAGTTCATTGTGAAATAAATATGTTATTTGATTTTATTTTTCAATTTTTCTCTACTTACCAAGATAAAATTTATAAAATACCATTTTTTTGTGATAAGTTTTCCCCACTATAACTTTTCAGTCCAAAATCTTTGCCACAAAGAGCTGTTTTTTTTTGTCAATACATACACATACGTAAACATCAAATTTAGGATTGAATATACAGGGTGGCTGATATGTATTGCAACCAATTTCAGACCGCTATTATTTCTAAACCGCTCATCAGACAAATGACAGATTTATTCCAGTGATTGTTCATTTAATTGTTTACAAGCGTACAAAAGCATTTTGATCTATTGCATTCAGTAAAAAAGTTATTCGTTGTGGAAGTCAAGCGTGATAGTGCGATTGCTTCATTCTTGGCTGGAAAACCTTAAGTGGCTATATTTAGAGCCCTCCAGTATTTAAATGCGAACAAATATTTTGTTTCTCGTTCCATATCTCGTAACCGTGATACACTCAGTGTTGAACCGCGTCCAAAAAGTGGACGAAAAAAAACACTAACAACCCCAGAAATGATCCAAAAACTATAGGCAAAAATCAATCGAAATTCGTGTCGCAGTGGTAAAAAAATGGCCCGTGAGCTGAACATATCGCAAAAACGGATGCAACACATATTGAAAAATGAGCTTGGACTAAAGCCATTGAAGTTCCAAAAAGTGCAAGAGCTCATCGATGCACAAAAAAAAGTTAGACGGGAAGAAGCCAAGGGGTTGCTTAGCTTGCACGAAAGTGGCTAGTTACTGAATTTGGTTTTCTCAGATTGGAAGTCCTTCCAAATCGAGCAGTTTGTGAACAAACAAAATGATAGGGTTTACTTGCCAAAAAGGTCAGCTAAAAATTTACGCCTTCGATTGGCCACCAGAACTCAAGCGCCGCCGACGGTAATGGTGTGAACCATCGTAACGGCCGATGGTGACATTCCGCTCTTATTCATCGACCGTGGGATCAAAATAATTGCCGAAATTTTCGGGAATATGTCTCAAAGGCAGTATTGAAGTCCTGGGTAGACAAAAATTTCGATCGCACACCATGGACATTCCAACAGGACTCAGCACCATCAAACTCAGCACGCGTCTACCAAAAATGGCTTATAAAAGAGGTTTTTCGTTTCATTTCTATCGCACAATAGCCACCAAAATCTCTAGATCTATATTTGCTGGACTTTTGTGTCTTGGACATTTTAAACAGTAAGGTTCGCACTAAAAAATACCAAAGTGTCGATCATCCCAAGAAGGCGCCTCACCGGGAATGGTCCAAAATACCCCAGAGCCACTTTCGTGCAGCGTGTTATGGTTTTTCTACCGTTTGAAGGCCATAATTCGTGCCAAAGGTGGCCAATTAGAACAAATATAAACTGATTCTAAAATTTGATGTTATTTCTGACATTTTTGCTTTTGAACAATGAAATTTAAAATGAAAATGACAAATTTATAGCGCTTTACTTTGTTGCAATACATATCAGCCACCCTGTATATGTTAGTAGGGTAGAGCGGGGCTAGTTGAGCATAGGGGCAAGTTGAGCAATCGAAATATCTCGAAAACTATTCACCGTCCGTTTATGCATTATATGGCGGAAAGATAGAGGTTTGGAAGAAATAAACATCCCGCGATCGCTAGTGGCCGCTGGACAAATGAATGAGGCTCACAGGCGTTTTGTTTATTCTGACACCAAAAAGTAAAAAAGTAATTCATCACGAGTTTTCATCTGGTTTAGTCAAATGTTATTTATTTTTAATCAGGTAAATGTTATTCTTCCATATAATTATAGCACTTTTAATATGCATAGAGATTCTGGGTATAATACTCACGGTTTTTTTATAAACTCACTTTTATTTTGAAATTCTGAGTTGGGGTTAGTTGAGCATACTTGCTAAACTTGTTCTGTCACTAAGACAATTACCATTAACTTCCAGAAATTAATTATTATTTTTAAGATTTAAGCTAAGTCTATGAGTAATAATATAAAGAAATAATGATTTTAAACAAAAATACTGAATATAATGGTAAAATAATTCCTAAGATACGATATTGTTTTGTTGATTCTACTTTTCGTTAATTATTCAAAGCAAATTACTATAGTTTTGTTTTCTCTGTCAATAAAGACTATAAATATAGAACTGGTTATTGAAAACTTATTTTATTTCATCATTAATCGACATTGAACCTATGATTTCATTATACTTTCTTAGTGCTCAACTTGCCCCACCTATGGGGTACATTGAGCATACTTGACTTTTTGCATTTAAACAGCTGTAGATTTTAAATTTTACTTATTACCAAAAAATAGTATTAACTTTTTTGTTAAGCGATAAACAACAAATCCATTAAGCCGTATAGCAATTTATTGAGACTTTTTATTGAGGAGCTACATCCGTTTAAGTCAAAATTTGCTCAGCTAGCCCCGCCCTACCCTACGTGCGTTTTCGTGCCCATGCATAACTTTTTGACAAAATTATCCTAAAGAGAAGGTATGATCTTCCTTTATCGAAACAAAATCAGCTCCAGTAATCTAATAAAATTGAAGCTACATCTCTCAAATCTTGAAGTTAATTTATAATTAGGAAAATTATAGATAAAGGACCAAAGGAAACCTAAATTTAATTTTCTTAAGTCTTGTGCTCTGTGTGGAAGAACATGGGATGCTATTAAGTTAATAAGAGCAATAAGAATTAGACCGAAAGGGACACTTCAGGTTTTAAGAAAGATATGTTTGGCTAAATCTTCTCTGCTAAAGCAATTATGAAGAGATAATAGGAGTCTCAAATTGCCCTGCGTTATATTTTATTAAATTTTACATTTGACACTCAGCGACATGCTGATCTACAATGGCATGGACATTAAATAATAATCTAAATATATTACGTGGAAATTAGAACTGGAAAAGTCGTTTATGTATCTCAACCCCCGGTACTTTAAACATCTTTAATATTCCAAATGAGAAACATTTGGAGTTGTAAACTGAAGGTGTACAGATAAAATGTATACGAAATTATACATAGACAATTAAATAATTATGCAATTGGGTTTTAGATAAACCATATATAGTTTACTTAAAAGTTACAAAACTTAGTTTTTTCCAAATTCTTTATGCCAAAGCAAATAAGAATTTTCTGTGTAATGTGTCTGACTTGACAATAATCTAAAATTATGGCCAACCTTTTGTATATGCAATTTTATTTATAAATCAGATGAATCCATTTGGGAATCAAATATATATTTTATAGAGAACCATATATCAAAATATTCGCAGACAGTATAATGTTATTTCTTTTTTTATTCATTCTAAGAAATCTATATTTTGTTACCTAACTATTTTTCGGATACCCTGTGGGATACAAAATTCTTTTCTCAACGTCACATTTTCAAATATTTATTTTCGCCATGAATCAAAATCATGCAAATTTATACTTATATATATATATATATATATATATATATATATATATATATTATAATGAAATTTTCTAACAAAGAAAGTCTTTAGCATGTGGATCATTACATTCTTCAAGAAACAGAATTCATACCACAAGTTCAAATTCATCAAAACATCTTTTACAGAAAGTTGTTAAAATTGGAGTGAATGATCAGTTATCAATTGTAACAAAATTATATTGAATGATTTCAGATACTATCTGTCTCTTTGGTAACATAATAGTATCAGAAAAAACTGTTTTAATTCAATTCATAAACATATATTTTATTTAATATATCTATTATCTATAAATCATTTTGTCTACTTTTACTTGGACTACACATCTATTGTTAAAAACAATAATAAGTATTTGAAATTAGAGAAACATTAGAGAAAAGTTTAACACTTTCTGAAAAAAAGACACACAAAATATCAGAAGGTACAAAAATATCATAAGAAACAAAGATTATGGATTTTCAAAGCTAGGGTTTGTATGAAACTTAGTCTCGTTATGGCTTTACTCATAAAAATGTTATTTTTTTAAATAAATAATAATATACTTTGAATATGCCACTATTCACTATATATAAAAATCTATACCTAGAAAATGATTTAAAGTAGAGTATTATGAAAAAAATATAATAAAAATTAAAAGAATTTATTTAAACTTAGTGTTTTGGATACTAAGCTCCATATATAATCATATTCAGCAGAAAATGAAATAAAATAAATAAATCTAACGACAAGTAATGAGCAAAATAATCTGAATTCAATTATGATTTTAAGTAAATTAAAATTTTAACAAAACTTTCATCACACTTGTAACTAAAAAGCATATGCACATAAAATATGAAAGTCAAAACAATTTATATTTCAGTTATAGTTGTTTAGTATAATGTTTTTAATATCATACTGAGAAATAAATGCACAGATTTCTTGCTAACAAAATCCATATAATTTAGTTGCTAAGTTATGGTTAAATATTAGGGCATCTATAAACAGAATCGCTTGCAAAAATTTTACTACGTCGCTTAAAAAATCATATTTCGCAATTAACATAAAGTTTGATGGGAAAAAATACACAGCAAATCATAAATATTTTTTATATCAAATCGGTTTTCATGAATCCCCGCTATGATATTCCCGTTCGGAACATAAAATAAAATTGCTATAGATGTTTTTCTAGGTGCGGCGCTAGATTTAACACTCGTGAAAGCCATCCAATTATTCAGAGAAATAGGTTCTTCTCAACTAAAGTGCCGATCACGAAATACGGGAGTCTTCAATAAACCCTTTGAAATATCACATTATTATACAGAATCGGGACAGGACAATCAACTCGAACGATCCCTACTTCTCCAATGATCAAACGTCGGAGACAAAGGCTAACAACGTGAACAAATGAATGCAAATATAGCAGCTATAACTATCCAGCGATCTGGAGATTATGGTGATGTCGCCGAAGGAATAATGGTTATACTTCTTTAATAAATATCGAAGTTCATTTCATTGATTCATTATTGCTGATAGGAATATTTATGCTATTTTATTAAATCTGAAAAGGTATATAGAATAATTGGAATTCGGTATGATCGATTCAACGATATATTAACTTCCTTTGTGGTAATTTATAGTAATCACAAAAAAATCTTCCCTTAGGGTAATTTATAGTAATCGAAAATGAAAATTTTTGCATTTTTTTACGTTTCAAAGGTTTATGAACATCTTGGCATACCTTAAAAAAATGATGTATGCGTGTGTGTGTATGTACGATGTATGTATGTATGTTCGGATACAAATTTTCGTCCACGAAAATCGAGAGTACGCGCCATTCGATTTGATTGATTCAAGAAGCATTCGATTCATACTGTCAAGGAGACGTGCTGATTAGTTTTTTGCAAAGGCAGGTTCAGTAGCTCCGAAAATACGGGGCAAAAGTTGTCAAAAATAGAAACGCAGGTTTGAGAGAAGAGCGTCTTGTTTAAATTATTTAAAAAACATTCTCTTTGTATTGACGTAACGGAGAACTGATTAAATTTTTGGGTAGTACAAATTTTGTTTAATTTTCTATGAGTTCCATACCAATGTTTATACATTAGCATGCGGTGCAGCGCTTACGCGCTTTGATGTTTCGTCTATCGAACAACTACGCAGCGCGATTGCTTTAAAAAAATGTACGATGCCATATACCACTAGTTATAACTAGGATTGTTATAAGAATACTGTGGCTAGGTATTCTCAATTGATATTTCAAATATTTATTTTACACTTTTTTATAAATATTGGGAAAAAGATTATTACTGTTATCAAAAAACACCAGTAATAAATACCTTTTATTCTTCTTATAATATTAATTGTATTTATTTGGTTAATTAATTACATAGGCCATATAGTATCCTAAAAAAACTGGAAAATTCAATTAAAATAATACATAATATAATATAATATATACTATCTAATTACAAACACAAAATTAAATATAATGTAAGTGAAAAATTATCAAAATTACCTTAATGTTATTTCTGGTTTTAACGTAGTGTTAAGAATATCAATTTCTTTATTAATTAAGTTAAAGTTAGAAAAAAATAGTACTGTAGTTTAATTTAAAAGCAACCTTTAATATTTAATTCACATTTTTTACCTAGGTAGAAGATTTTGTAATTTGAGGAATAAAATGAACGTTTTTTTTCTGAAGTGTTGATATAATAAATCTGCATTTGAAGAATTTATTCACATTCACATTTTTTTCTAATGAGCCATTTAAAGTAATCTATAAAAATCTAACAAGTTTTCAAGCGCTAATCTTTAGTTTCCAGCATTATTTTAAAACGGCAATGTAAATAGCTTTAAAAATATTTTTCTATTGATATATTCAATAATATATCAGTAATTCAGTATCATTTATTCAGTTCAAACGCAAAGACACTCAGCCAAAAATCGTGCTCCCGATTTTAATGCATTTATTGATTCGACCAAAACTCTCAAACAACAAATCATTTTGATTTGTGTAATGAACGGACGACCGGCGACTGCCAGCATAAATCAACTGAAAAATTAATGCACATATTTTACAATTCAAATGTTTTATTCTAATATTGAACTCTACCAGCGATTCTTTTTGACAAAATGCCGGAAGAAAGAAAATAATTCCTAATGACAGGCAGTCATAGCTTTCGTGTTCAACGCCAAAAATTGTAATTTGACGATCCATCTTTATAAAAACATATTTGTAAAAAAATAATTTCAAAAGATATTTGTATTTATAAATCCTTTTATATTTTTATATATCATTTTATATAATAATAACAATAATAAATAATAAAACAGTAAACTATTCTATAACCATTTCAATTTTACTGATGAGAGAAGTATTAACAATATTTTTCTATATTGTTATTCGTTATTAATAACAAATTTTAAACTATTATATAATATTATTGAATTTATAGAGAAAAAATGCAATATACTCTACTATATCATTTCTATCTATGCTGATAATGAAGATTAAATTTCTGAAACTTTTCTACAATATAATTAGGATATACTTAAATTGGGTCAATAAGTCGTTCATACAAATTATTAGTACTTAATGTTTATATGAATAGCAGTTAAGATACCAAACATACCATATATGTTTCTCATAACATCATCATCATCTGTTATTATGTGAGTCATTTATAATATAAACTATTCACGATTACAAACAGCATCAAATATTTAATTTCTACAAATACTGTTCTCTCTGCACTTTTGTTAGATTCGAAATTAACGTAAGTTGAAACGAAAAAGAAGTAACTTGTCTCTTTTGAATTTTTAATACTAAAGAAAATATTATTTGAATTGGTACTTTAAACCTTTTGCTACGAGTGTCATGTATAGACGACTTCCACATACATATAGTACATGTGTGTAGTGGTGTCGCCTTTAGACGACATGCAATGTGTCAATCCTTGCTTCAAGATTTGTCACTATGAGCTATACATTGAAGTGTGTTAAATTTTATTGTTGTTTTTAGTTTTTTGGAAGTAGTATTTTGAACTTCCCGTAGGTAGTTATAGTGATGGCCCAAAAAAAAAATTTGAAAAAAAATTGAAATGAGATTTTCTTTCGAAAAGCAATTGTTTTGTCAACACAAGCAGAAAGTTTTCTGAATCATTCAATTTGGATGCTTATTTCTCTTAAAAACTGATTTTTTTCGTACATTTAGCTCTGTATCTTCTAAATGGCTGCACGGTCATTACGAATTGAATATTTAGACTTAGACCTGTCTTTGCCAAAAACTAATCATCCCATCCCCCTATCAATAGGAATCGAATGTTTTTTGAAGTATTCAAATAGGTTAATCCGTGCGCCCGGAAACGTGAACGAAAAAATGCGGACACACAAAACACACACACACACACACATACACACAGCCCCAATATGGGACGCATAAACTATAGCATTTCCTTCGCTATACAAAAAAACACACTCATACATACATCCATGAGGCATGCCAAAATGTTCTGAAACTTTCAAAACGTGTAGAAATACAAAAATTTTCATTTTCGATTTTTGACCCATTACAATAACTACTCTACGGGAAGTTCAAAATAGATCAAACTATGCTCAACTGAGAATTGCAAATCATCACTATTAGAAAAAGAACAACCACAAGGCTGGATGCGGTAGTGGAGAGAAAGATGAAGTATATTTGTTGGAACAAGTTTCCATTATTGCGTTCAATCTACGCCCTTCATAAACATGATCTGCTTTTAAAGAGTGAAAAAAACTCTTCTTACTTCATTTTGTTATTTTGCTGTAAATCAAACATTAGTAATTAACTACCAGCAATGATTTTTTGTGCAGATAATTTAGCTCAGTCATAAGGAGATGATCGTTTTCAAAATTGTGCGTTGGGTATGGTTGTGGGTCATGTCTTTTTCGGGTGAAGATTAAACAAATAAAGAGAGAGAAAGGCAATAAAAATTAAAAACAAAAAAATATGTTTTGTTATTATATATAATGTGTTGTATTACATATTTGTGACAATAAAAACAATATAAACCATTTTAATGTCAGTCACAACCGCCATGGGGATGTGAGCGGTTGTGACATACGCCCTTTTCTTGTATAATTTGATTTTATAACTAATCCATCGTATTTAAGGACAGTGTTTCAATTTTTCCACGAAGACAATTGTTCGAATTACCATTTAATTCACTTCTCTCCCAACTAACAGACGGTAAATTAACAAAATTATGACTGATACAATAAAGTGGCACAACCGTACTCAGTTCTCCCTACATTAAATAGATAGGACAATCATTGGGTTGTCTTCGAAAAGGCTACGTAAAAAAATATTTTCGATTTGTATATGAAACAAATTCTTCGTAAATAATTACTTATATTTATTTAATAACAAGAAGATATTGGATCTGATCCATAATCTGAAAGGCTTTCTGAATATATACGATGTTTTTATTATTTCCAATATTATCTCAAAAACATACTGAAGGCAAGTCAACAAAAACTCGTTTTGCATTATTCATTCCATATTTTGTGATAACTGCTCGAAAACATCGTCGGATTGCTGTAGAGTTCGATCCCCGCGGGTCTGCAGAAAACTGCGAAAGCGATTAAGTATGCACACGCATTATTCAAAAAGACGCAGAAGCGGCGATCGGGTAGCAAATCATACTTTAGTGTACCGCCGAGTATTTAATATGCATAAGAACTTCGCGGGAAACCGATGGCGTCAGTCGCGGATTTATTTATGCCGGGACGTGGCGTGAATATTTTTGAACGCCGATCCGAATGCGGATGGCCGACAAATGGGGAAAAGGGTTATGTTTAAACTTCGATAAAACCTGTGGTTGTCCTATGATCTCTTGCTAAACATAACTTCTGTGGAAGTTCACCACCAGTGATCAGTACAATATTAGAATATTGGTTTTCTAAGTCTATTCAAATTTAGATACAAAGTAAGTGGTACATGGCATTGTGCCTTAAGGCAAATTGCAAGAAATTTCCGAACCAAAAATTAACATTTCTAATAAAGCTCTAAATTTTTTTTTAAAACTTGATTTTTCTGTGTCTGATCGTTAGGGCAAATCGCAAGAAATTTCCGTACCAAAAATTAAAATTTATAACAAAGCTCTAAATTTTTTTTTGAAAACTAGTTTTTTTTTAATTTTGACATTTTTGTAAAAAAAATGAATTTTTTTAAAATAACATCTATATTTTTGTACAAAATCCATAAAAATGTAAACAAAATTTGTACTTATTATCAGTGGCGTCGAAACCGTGTGGGCTGTGTGGGCTTGAGCCCACCCATGAATATTGATGGGGCGGCTCAACCATCAAAAATTTGCTTCCGATGCCGCTGCTTATTATTAATATTTCATTTTTATCTACTAAATGATATTTTTTCACTTTTTTCATTGGCTATTCAAAACCGCTAGACCTGCTTGCCCAAAAACTAAAAATTACTTCATTTTGTAAATACAAATGTTTATTAAATCATTCAAATCGGATGCTTCATTATCACAAAAACTGAATTACCATTTTTGGCACTTTTTGCGCTGAACCTGCCTTTGCCAAACACTAATCACCACGTTCACTCTTACATACCAATCGAATGTTTTTTAACTTTTCGTAAGGTAAGTTATAGTAATCGCAAAAAATCGAAAATGTTTAAAAAATTAATAAATTTATGTAAAATAATTCATGTAAAAACAAATACTTCTTATTAACCAATTCGCAAAAATTAAGCTTTGAAACATGTATAACTAGTTGGTTTGGTATTTAGCCTTGAGGCAAGTTACAAGAACTTCCCGATATGTGTGAATAATCGACTTAAGGGGGTTGTTCTTTTTTTATATTTTTTTGTTTCGGTTTTGAGATTTTTTGATATTATGAAAGCTAAAAACCTTAGAATTATTTTAAAAAAAAAATCATCTCAATATCTATTTTTTTGAGGAAGTTATAGATATATATATCTCTCTACGTATGATCCTCTTAAAGCGTTTTTTTATCGTTCCGCGAGCTATTGTATGCCAGTTGCCTCTTTTTCATTATAATATCTCATGCACATGACCTTTTTAATGTGTCAGCATCTTTGAACACCATGGTGTATTTCGTACATTAAATTAAATGGTGTATTTAGTACATTATATTAAAAACTTTAAATACGTTTTTCTCAAATTGACTTTTTTCAATGCGGTGCCACAAATTAAAAAAAAAACTACAAGTCGGATCAACTTGCATTTTTTATTAATTTGTTCACCACTGCAATACCTAGTCCCCCTACCTCAAACAACTTGATAACATTACGCAAAAAAATTTTGCGAACCTTCTCGTCCCAAAACAAAGGCCTTTTTGGACACTTTTTTTTTAAATGGCTGCCATTTTTTTCTTTCTTGCTTTTTTGCTTTCATTCTGGTAGGGGGACTGGATTCAAACTTCTTCTTCAGCGTAGTTTTGTTTCTTTTTGTTTCAGGCGATGCGCAACGGATTTATCTGTGGCACCGCAAAAGAGATCGATTTTGCAATGCCCACTTTGGCGCCCCCTGGTTAAAAAATGACGGCGAAACAAAAAAAATAAAAAATGTCTTAATATTCTATGATTTTGTAATTTTTGTTTAAAAAAAACCGCATGTCTTTATGATGAATACATTTCGAGAAAAACAAAAACAAATACCTTGCATGTTTTGTAACAAAAAAAAGAACAACCCCCTTAATAAAAAACAAATTAATTTATGAGTGATTAAAACTATTCCGAGTGGATTTATTACACATAATTTAAAACAAACGAGCGCGTTAACTCGGAGTATTTTATAGAAGCAAATTTTCACAAATCAACAATTATTATAATTGAACCAGTTTCCATAGAACTTTAATGGCTCATATGCTCATTAAAACCAAGAACTCTATCGTTATACCAAGTAAGTCGTCTATTTTTAATTTTAATAAACGTCAAAAAAGCTACTCATTTCTTAAAATTTGGTGAATTTTTAAAATTAAACTACTTGTAGTAAGGGCGAATATTTCAATAAGTTGTATAAGACATTGATATATATCGCCAAAAAAAGTTCCATAAAAATCGGCTTCAATTTTCACTTTTCATTTTTTTTAACTTCCCGAAGGAGAAAAGTTTATGTTTTCATCAAAAAATCCGAATTGCTAATTTTATTTTTTCTCGACGTTTCAAGACATTCTGAATCGAATGAGACCAAATTTGGAAAAAGTATTTGTGTGAGTGCGTGTATGTGAACAGATTTTTTGCCGTAAATCGACGTTTTCTCAAAAAAAACGGCTGGACCGATTACAAAAATTTAAAAGCCACTCGATTTTAATTTTTCGAAACGTCGAGAAAACATAAAATTTGCGAATCGGATTTTTTTATGAGAACATAAACTTCTCCTTTGGGAAGTTAATAATGAAGAAAATTATCGGTTTTGCCCGTATTACTGCTATTATATCTAATACTTGCACTTCTGTACAATATATATATTATTTATATATTTATATATATATATATATATATATATATATATATATATTATTTGGTAATTTATTAACTTATTAGATTATTATTATTATTAAATTATTAGACTTAGAAAACGGGAATAAAAAAAAAACAATTAAATAATAATTAAATATACCTCTGTCTCTAACGTATTTTCTTTGAGAATATATTTTTGCTGAAAGGCAAAATATATTTAGAATTTGTTAAAAGTTTTATTAAAAGCAAAAGTACAATTGTTACTACAATATATTAGCTTCGCATATAGAGTTGCGATTGCATAGCAAATTTACAATTGCACAGCAATCACCATTATGATAAGTAATTTTAGATTTGGTCGTCCCGCGAATTTGTGCTATTTACTATCGGAACGATCGATTACAGCATGGTTGCAAGGGTTGTACGGATCGCAATAAAAAGCGAAATCGCGCCGTATGTATTTGGTTCACGTAACATGCTGAGCTGTGGCAGATGCGACTGAATGTCAACTTGTAAGAAACTTATTAATAAATTATACTGTTTTCTTTCAAATAGAGAATTCAAATTTTAAAACTAGTTGTTCATGGCATCATATATATAAGATAAGGCAGGACACAAAGGTTCAATTGGACTTTGAGCAATTATAGTGTAGAAACCAAAACAATTATATCATAACAAATAACACATATCAAACAAACAATTATCTATGTTCAGTAAAACTCCCACCTAATTCATCGTTGTAAAAATGTGCTTTTTGCTGTTTTTAAAAGAATTGTTACCTGGTTCTTTTTACACCATAGGCGGAGCCTATGCTTTTATTATGAATTTTGAAACATCTTATTTTATCTTCCGATAGCAACGTCGAAAGAATCAAGGTGACTACTGATTATACATATTTCCCCCTCTATTTTCAAATATTGTTGTTAAAAAATTCCTAGTTTTACTCTGGAGATATCGGTAGTGGACCAATTAACCCAAGGTCCTGGAAGTCCAAACTCTACCTTGTATGGGAAAGACTAATATCACTACTGCTTGATTCAAAAAATGTTGTTGTAAATTTATTGTACCGAATGACATGAAAAGTGAAGATAATAAATACTGATACTGATATTCTCTAGAAAATAGGATATGTAAGAATAGTGAAATATGTGCATAAAAAAATTCAAGAATATATAAGATCATTCTATATTGCATGAATTATTATTACATTTAAAAGTAAACATTTCTATAAAACATTTTCTCCCTCTGGTTGATATCTATCATTACAAACATATGTTTTTTAATATAACATTTTCCATAAAAATTATAGGATTTTAGCCCTTTGAGAGCACAGATGCCCCAAATCTTCCTAAATGTCAATATATGGACCATTTATCTATTGAATCTATATATAGTTCAAAATAAAAATAAACACCGTCGGCGCTCCTTCAATTTAGCACAAATATAGAAAGCATTAATTTTGTTTCATGGCTATTACTAAATATATGACTTGATCGTAATATTTTTGGATTAAACGTTGGTTTTTTAACTCATTATTTAATTATTGTACTTTAACTAAGTCTATATTTCATTAGAATAAATCAATATTACGAAATTTAAATGTAAAAGAAAAAAAACAATTGCAAATATAAGCATATTACGGGATTTTTAACAGACATCAACGTCGTTTAAGATGACTTTTTAAACGACGTGGCTTTATAGATGGCAACCCAAACGGTTGTATGGGATGAATTTACTATTACAATTTTTGTAATACTGTAGAATTTTACCTATTTCAATCTATGTTAATGTAACAGATTAACTCAAAATATATTTTTATTAGCAATTTTGTTTCCAAACAAATTTGATTTTAATATTTAAAATAAATTAAACGAAAAGAAAATATTTAAAACATCATAAGTACGTATTATTAAGACTCAGAAGTTAGGTCTCTATTTGGAACAGTATTTGTCAAATCGAACGTAGATAATATAAATTGGTATAAGCTAAAAATAAAAACTATAAATATTGCTTAGTCTCTTGAGAAAAATATATATTATAGTCTCTAGGGTCGCGTAATACTACGACATCGATGTCGTTCCCATTATTAACATATTAGGTTTCATAAAAATAAATGTTTACCTACTTAATAAAATGGCTGAAAAGTGGCAAATATCAAGAAGCAACTACAATAAATATAATACATGAGTCCAATATCGATATGAAAATTCTAAATTTATGATGTTTCATTTCAATTATACTATTGTAGATTGAAATGTAATATTTTTGATTAACAACGAGAATTATTGACTTCCCTTAGGGTAAGTTATAGTAATGGTCCAAAAATCGAAAATTTTTGTATATCATTTAGTAATCAGAGTTTTTCGAAAATTTCAGCATTCCTTAGAAAAATGGATGTGTGCATGTGTACGTATGTATGTATGGATACAATTTTTGTCCACGATTTTGGGCGCACGGATTAACCGATTTCAGTTATTTAAAAAGCATTCAATTTTGATTATGTTGACATTGTGAAGAAATGGTTTGTTTTTGGTGAAACAAACATATATGTTTTCAAATATAAATTATTTGGATTTCAATTTTAATTCAGGCTAGAAACATTTAAAATTTCTCGAATATTTTCTTACGATAAGAAAAATTCCAGCAACTTGCCTTAAGGTACGATGCCATGCACCACTAGAATTGATGATTGCCTAAAACTGCATTCAGAGTTCTCAATACTTGGTCTATTGTTCACTAATTCTTAATTGTTCAAATTCGATATTAAATGTTAATTATCGTAATTAACATTAAATTTGATTGATATTTAATATTAATAAACATTTAACACTAATAATAAGAAATTTGAAAGTTATAAAAATCTCAAAAATTCTGAACTATTGAAATTAAACTTAGTTGAAGTTAATTTGGAGCAGTTCTGAAAAAATAATAATCAATTAAAAAATGTGTATAAAACTTAAAAAAAAAAACAGTTTTGATCAGTAAATCGTGATTCTAAATCAGGTTAAGTATGGTTCGGTGGATTGTCATACACCTATTCATATATGTCGAAAGAGCTTCACAAATGGAAATGGAAACATCTATAACAAAGAACATATGCCGGGAAGGGTTAGTACTTTCGCACGACATAATAGCAGATAGGCGTATATCTGAAATGGGATGTATAAAGGAATAGGATGTTACTGGATATATATATATATATATATATATATATATGCAAAACATTCATGTCAACAAATATATTAAGCTCTCTAATAATAGAACTGAAATTATTACTATTATTGTACGCGAACTAGTTAAAACAGTAGCACCATGAAATATAATTGGTGTACAATAAACAATTGTTTATCAGGTATAGTATACCTAAATTTATTTTAATGTGTATCATCTGTAATGGGTTCGCCACACATAGGAAAATCGTTAACCGATGGGTTGCCTCTCATGGAAAACATTAGTGGGGATCACCCACCACACATTATTTTTTCAACAATTTCATTTCATGAATACTCCATTGATATAACCATATCCACAAACTAATACGCAATGTTATGTAAAAGTAAGCATAAAAAGTAATTATTTTTTCATTTCTTTTTTATATCATTTCAAAATGTTTGGTTTATTTTTGAAAATAGTATTTTGAAAATGCATTACACGCCATCCTTAAATAACTTAGCGCGCCCCACAGGTTGGAAACCGCGGGGTTAGGACATAAGAACAAACGCTTATAAAATAATATAATTCTAGGTTTATCTGATTGTTAAAGCATTTAAAAAAAGATCTTTAATGGATAAATATGTTTTTAATTCATTGATATAGTTTTTAAATTCTTTTTTTCCAGTGCATGTTCTTTATTCAGGTGGTTAGAAAATTATAACTCAGGTGTAAAAGCATTTTCCTTTAAAAAAAGTTCACGATATTTGCATAGAATCGACTTAACTAATATGAATTGCGATTTATGTAATGAACTTTTATAATTAAACATCTTTTCGTAATTCTGGCATATTTTATAATGTTTATTAAGACCAGGTCTTAACTCTATCATAAGATTCATGGTCAAAAAATCCAACCAAAAATTAGGAAAAAAACTGGCCGAACACTGGTTTTCCTTCAGAGCGAATAAATCTTTCGCCTTTTGCTAAAGAAAAAAACTGCCCACCTGATTTTTACCCGCAACTAATCAGTATGATCAGTCGCAAATTTTATCTTTCAGAGTATTTTTGAATTTTGAATATAAAAAGCTAAATATATACATTTAAAAAAATTATAACATAACTACATCCATATGCATGTACATTCTAAGTTCATGCTGAAGTATAACCCTTGGATTTATAGTTTGTTTTATTGAAAAGGCAAAAGTTGCCGTAATTTGCAATTCTAATTAAATTCTAATAGTAATTTGGACGTTAATGTACATATATGCTTGCTTAATACACTTGACTCTTTGTTTCTATCTTTGATGATGGCCGATGGCGTTATTCTTTCTTTCTACATAATTATACAGAATGAGATGGCGATTAAAGAAATTTAAGAAAATTCTATTAGCAAATTTTTTTTCTCAACTTAAATAACAAATATATTGACACATTTAAATACAAACATTACCATATTAGAATTAAAGTCTGATTTTTGTCTAAATTCAGAAATAAAGTTTACAAAAACTTCTCTGTATAAAGTGTTGGTAGCTAATTTTCGATAGTTTCTCTATCTTATTTTTGAAAAAGTAATTTTGAAGTAAGTCTATAACTATTCATATATGTATTGTAAAATTTATATGATTTACAGACATATGATATACATATTTCTGTATTATTATTAGTTTGTATAAAGCGCCATAAATTATATGCTTCTAAATACTATTTTGTCATGTACAATTGATTTTAAGTAATTAATGGTATGGAAAAGTTCTTCACGTGACAAAATACTCAATGTACTTTGAAGGCATCGTCAAGTTTCCAAGTTTACTTTTACCTTAATGAATTGGTTTAGCTTCAAACCCAATCACACGCAAACTTCATAATAATGATGTACGATAGTGTAGATTGATTTGCATCATTAATGGTACAATTTTGAATCAAAATGCCAACATAACTAAAAACTAGAAACAGTGTGGAAGAAGCATATGCAATTCTGTGTCATAATTCAGCATATAAAAAATTCCATGGACAGTTTCATCTAATACTTCCATATTACATAGAGGTGTTCGGAATCGAACCACCCACATTTTCATCATACATTTAAAGTGTACATACTTATCGTATTTCATTTCGCTCATTTGAAATGTTTTGTTGTACGCCAGTGATTTGAATAAACAGAGAAAGTACTTTGTAAATTTGCCGAAGGTAAATATAAAACAAAATATTTGTTGATAGCAAAAACAGATGTATATCCCGCATTTTAGTTAAAAATCTATTTTTTAAATATACACCAGAAAACAGTACTGAAAATAGTGTTTTGAATTCATAATCACCAATTTATAATTTTTATCATTAATTATCAATAATTATCCTTATCAATAATTTTATAAAGATTATGATAAACTATATAAAGAAATATATACAAGAACCGAACATCAAAAAAATGAGAGCATTTATATATCCACATAGAGTAAAGCGGAGCTTAAAGCTCGCTAAATATATCCACCTCCGATATCTCAAAAACGAGTAAATGTAAGAATTTTTAGCAACAATATCTGTAAGTAGAGGGCAAAAAATATGCATCCACCTATCAACTTCAAGCAGCTATCGGGTTAGTTAGAAAATACTTGAAAATCCATAACAAAAGTATTTTCTTTCGTTGTTAGTTTTATTCATTTGTCGTGAGCACTGTTGTTTAGTTTACAAAACATTAATATAATTTTTAAGTATATGTTATTTAATTATTTTATAAGATGTATTGTTAATTTTAAGTTAGATTCAACAATTTTTTATATAACTTCTGTAAGAGCTTACACGTGTGTGGGGTAAAAAGGACCAACTGAACATGACAAAAACATGAATGATAAAAGTTATTAAATAAAAATGTAAATTCAGTTAAAAGAAGTAATTTTACAAGAAATTTAATTAAGTTATTTCAATTTTGCTGATAAATATTTCTGATGAAATACTATATCAAGATTATATACAGTGCCATCTCTGTAAAAAATGTACCCTTGAAATTTATATTTTGCATTGGTTGAATAATGTAGCTATTATTTTGTAAAATCCCTTTAAAATTAGTAATAATAATAATTATTGGATCTGTTTGCCCATTTTACACCGCCCATAGAGTAAAAAAGATCAGGTGAAAAATTTTTGAAAAACAGCAAAAAAACACATTTTTATAATTAACTTCCCGAAGGAGAAGTTTGTTTTCATCAAAAAATCTGATTTGCTAATTTGCTCATTCTGAATCGAATGAGCCCAAATTTGGAAAAAGTATGTGTGTGTGTGTGTATGTGAACAAATTTTTTGCCGTAAATCGACGTTTTCTCGAAAAAGGTTGGGCCGGTTTCAAAAATTTAAAAGCCATTCGATGTATCTCGACGAGGACTATCGTTTGTCAGTTTTGTGGGACGATCGGCACAGACGTTTCTTTATAAATAGCAGAAAAGTAAAAAAAAATTGTCCACGTTTTAACCCGCAATTCTGAACCGATTATGAATATTCGAAAACCGTTCGAAAGATATTGATTGGGAATCGTGCTGATTAGTTTTTGGTAAAGATCGGCCGGGCCGTTTTCTTCTAATAAATTGTTAAAAAAAAATTTTCGACGATTTTTATTATTTTTTTTACGGTAGATACCATAGTCTTCTAGATCATACTAAAATATTACGGCCCTACGACAATTGGTTTAACTTTGACAATTCGTCAAAGTTTGCAAAAATTGGTATCGCTTTTTCGGCATTTGTCAAAATTAGACCTTTCATCGACGTTTCAAAAACGCCTGAACTGATTTCAGAAATTTGATGCATTTTGATGAGGACTATCGTTTGTCAGTTTTGTGCGACGATCTGCCAAGTCGTTTCTTTGTAATTTAAAAAAAAAGTGTTAAAATTTTCGTCTACATTTAAGCTCATCCTACCGAACCGATTTTAAAAACTGTTCGAAAGATATTAGTTGGGAATGGCACTGATTAGTTTTAGCAAATTTACCGAGCCGTTTTCTTGTAATTAACTGTTAAAAAAAATGTAAGCCGATTTTTATGGATTTTTTTTAGTCATATATATCATAGTCTTATACAACATATTAAAATATTACGCCCTTACGACAAGTAGTTTAATTTTAAAAATTCATCAAAGTTTGAGAAAATGAGTAGTTTTTTTGACGTTAGCTAAAATTAAAATTAGACGATTTCCTAGGTATAACAATATAGTATTTGGTCTTAACAAACATTAAAATCCTACGAAAACTGGTTCAAATATAATAATTGTTGATTTTTGAAAAGTTGCTTTTTGAAAATACTCCGAGTTAACGTGTTCGTTTGTTTTCAATTATGTGTAATAAATCCACTCATAAATTAATTAATTTTTTATTGATTAAGTCGATTATTTACACATATCGGGAAGTTAATGTAACTTGCCTCAAGGCTAAATACCAATACCAACCAGTTATGAATTAGCTGGGAGTTATGCTGAAAATAGTCAGATAGATTGTTTATATGATATTGTTTATATGTTATTGTTTATGTGATATGTGTTATTTGTTGTTGTGATATTATTGGTTTGGTTTTAATACTTCCTATAACAATATACTTTCTCAAATTCAAATTTGACCTTTGTGTCTCGCATGTGTATTTTTAATATTTTTCAGATATATTGCGTTGATTCCATTGGTATTGAATATATCAATGATTAGTACAATTATATACCAATTATATAATTCACAATCTTTGAGTAGGGACGACCCTAAACGGCTGCCAGTAGAGCACTCGTATAATTAAATCAAATGAACACCTCTTCCCCGAAATTAGAATTCGCTCCTGATTTGTCTAGCTAGAGTTCTCAATCTCAATTACGATACAATTATGCGTAAGAAGTGCGTTAAACGTAATGGCCCCTGTGATAAGGTTTGAATGCTGACGGTGGAGCGAGCCTTGCCGTAGGAGTAGCGTCGAGCGAACGGTAACTGGGTAACTGGGTAACTGGCTAAAACACCTTTGCAGAAAGGAAAGCGCGCTACAAGTGGCGTCGTTCGCTTTTACGGCCCTTTCATAAAATTCTCGGAAACAGGTGATTATTATGTAGTCGAGTAAAAGATATTAATTAACCCACAGGAAAAATTTGGAGCGTTAAATAAATATTGTCGCAAGAGTATATTAACTGCATAGTGTCGTGCTCTGTAATGGCCTTAATCAAAATTATATGTTAAGTTGATTGATGATATTTCGATATTTCTTAATATAGTTTGAAATGGATTATGTAAATACAGATAACATGGCATGGTATACAATCCTTTCGTGTCCGGCTCACACGACAGGAATCTTCAGATCGAATCCTGTCATTGACATAGCATTTAAAAGAATATATAGTTAATTCGAAATTAATCAGAATTTGATGTGATAGAAGTTAGAGTGTAATTTGAATAAAAATTAGAAGTAAAGAAGAAAGATTAGAATTCGAAAAAGTTTTAGGCTTAGAAGATAAACAGAAGAATGAAGAAATCACAAATCATGCGAAGAGCCAAAAAATTTGATAGAGTAGGATATAAATAAAAAGATTGTATGGGATGTATACAAGAGAGTAGAATATATAAAGATAGAATAGAATATAATAATGAAATGTTGTAGGTGGCTAAATGCTCTAAGTCAGGCTAATTAAATAATCCTGTTCTTTTTTGGCAGCATTGGAGCAAGTCTTAATATGTAAGTAATAAGATATTATATATTCAAAAAAATTATAATAACAAAGCCACATATAATATCCAACATATAATATTAACATAATTTCAACGCAATAATTATATTAATATTCCTGTTATTTGATATGAATTTAAGAGATATTATTCATTAAAAAAATTTTAGAAATATTCTCTATCCAAATAAATACAAAACTGCCTGCAAAAACCACGATCTGAATTTACTAAACTATAATGTTACTATAACTATATGTATTAAAATTAACAAATAATCTTAATAAATTCTTAATTAATATTAAATAGTTTGTTCGTGACATCATCAGGAAATAATTTTGAATTCAATTAACTGCATTTCATCCATGTGATGTTAATAAACTTATGGCTGTCGATTACCAATTTTTAACGCAACAACTTAAGAAAACGTGCTTAAAAAAATGATATCATGTATTTAAACAACTTTTCTCATTGTCAGTTAATACAAAAATATTTTTAATAATAAAAATTTTATCACAAAGAAAAAATGCCATAAATCATACTGAAAATTGCTTTATGATGATCTAATGAATATACTACTGAATATCTAATGAATATAATACGTGCATTTTAGTAGTTATTGTAGTGCCTAGTAAATTAAGATCCATGCTACCAGATTTGTTTGAAAAAAATAATGCTTTTAAAATTTACTAAAAACTCCAAGTATTGGGTTAGTATTTTGTAAATCATAATATAAGAGGAAAAACTTTATCTTGTATGTAGTTCTATTATGTATAATTGTATTACAAAATGCATTCTATTACAAAAAAATGTGAATGTGAAAGAATAATATTTTCTAAACATTTTAGAAGTTTTTTAGTTTTATTTAGATTTGGTAAGAAATGTAATGATATTTTAGTCACTGGTTTGTTGCTAAATATGAACTTGAAATATAGCAGAAAATGTGACTTATGCAAAATTTTGCAAATGCTTTATAGTCAAACTAATATCAGCATAAAAAATAATTTAAAATGTTCACGTGCAGAGTGCGCCATTTAAATGTGGTCAATGGAATAACTTGAACAATTTTCAATAAATTTTGATAAACTTTTCATAAAATTTAAATCTTTACTATTTTTTTCAGCTAGGTTCAAAAAACAACGTTAAAATCTGTCGAAATTATTTAATGTTTCAAACTAACCACATATTGACGGCGCACCCTGTACACGTATGTATTAAATTTGGTATTAAATATAATAATTCATTTATGATTCTCGATTTCCAGAATTTGTAAATGAAATAATTTGTAGCTCTTCTAATATTTACTAATTAGTTTAGAATAGATGTATGATATAATACATAACATATTATAAAAAATGCTGCAACGGGCAAACAGACAAACAGAAAAATAATAACAATATTGATTCATAAGAATCTAAATCGTTCTCTTTAATTACAGATACTCATCATGCAAAATATTAAAACAAAATAATTTAAAAAATTATATGTTGACCAAAAGTATCACCTGCGAGTTTTTTTGCACAGGTATTTTCGCAGCCGACACGTTTTCATTTTAATTTTCCCCTGCTTTGATTTACGTATGCAATAACGATATGGCAGGCATTGCCATTTAATTGTTTCAGTTCGATGGTAACAAATAAATAATTGATTAATTGGACGGTAATTATATAACTAAAATCATAGCCATTTTAATTACCGCTGTTTTGTATTGTTTTCGTATGAAATATTGAACAAAATTTCACAAAGTGGACCAATACTTCTCTTGTAAAAAATTATTTTGTATCGAACGCGCTAGTAATAAATTATCGCTCGTGGCAATGATATAAATAAAACTGTTTTCAATAAACCATATTGATTAAAATTGTATTATTTGCGGTAATAATATCGTGTCAACTAATATCGGATATTATTAAATAATTTAAATTTAGATAACGTAATTAAAGTTCCATGACACCATGCACATTAATATTTATGTTCATTGGTAAATCTAAAATGGTAAAAGTACATAAGCAATGATCAAATTGAGCAGCTAGAAAATTTATTGGATGACTACACACACTGTCATTATAAATGCTTTGAAAATAGCTTTTCTGGGTCTTGGTGCTATAAAATCTAATTAGAAAGCTAATGGTCAACCGCTGGGTTGCCTTCTAGAAACCAGGTTGAGGAGGAAATGCATCAAAACAGCTCATAGAGTATATAACTCCGATTGCAGCTTCAATATTAAGAATTAAATAAATAAGCAAAACAATATTTGTTTTTATAAATTTTAACCATAATTCAAAAGTTAAGGCGTTATAGTTTCTTACATTTGACAATGAATATATAACAAATTGACCGTTTTTAGCAACTACATTCTTCATCTTCATTATATTGTTATTAATAAAAAACAATTTATCAAAGAATACGTGTTAAAAATATTTCTTTATATATTTAAAATGACATTAGATTGATTTGATTAGTCTTGATAATTTATTATTTATTGCTTGGCGTTTATAAAAAATATAAGTATGCTAATTTGCACAACTCTAATATGAGTTTTTCGTTTCGTTTAATTTACAAGAGTGCTCTATGCTTAATAATTATTACAATTTATAATTATAACTATTTATTTGGGTTAACTATTTATTTTACTAACTACTACTAACTTATATTGATGGCGATGAGGTAAAATTCATAATATTACTTTTAACAACACATTATTTTATTCTTATTGACAAAGAAAGAAAGATTGTCATAGAATTAAAAATAAAATATTCGACAATTACAAAAAATAATTACAACCAAAAATTTTAAAGTAGTAATGTGAAAAATAATATTTGCAAAATTATTAAAATGAAAATTTTTACATATCTTTACATTTCAAACCCTTCTGAACATTTTGGCATAATAAATGTATGTGTGTGCGGATACAAATTTTCGTCGACAATTTTGCTGATTAGTTTTTTGGAAAAAGCAGGTCTATCCGTTTCGAAGATACGGGGCAAAAAGTGCCAAAAATGGTATTTCAGTTTTTGATTCGCGTCCGATTTAAATAATTCAAAAAACATTTTGCTTGTATTGACGAAATAAACAACTTGTAAAATTTTTGTAAAGGCAGGTTTACAAACAGGTTACAGGTTTTACCGTCTCCGGAGATCCAATAAAAATAGTAAAAAATATTTCCATTTGGCGGTCAAAAGTAAACATTGGACATTACATCGTATTATCAAATATGTTATAAAGATTAAAATAATAAGTAAAAATTTTGTGTACATTTATATGGAGCTTTGAAATTTCGACTCGAAATTAGCTTAAAAAAAATTCAAAATTTTCAAAAAAATCAAAATATAAAAAAAACTAATTTTTCAAAAGTCAAATTTTTTCAAAAATTTAAAAATTTCACAGAAATATAATTTTTTCAAAGTTCTGCAAAGTTTTTTTTTTAATAATTTAGTTTTCGGTACGGGAAGTTCCTGCAATTAAGGCACGATGCCATGCACTACTAGTTTTTTTTTTTTGAATTTTTAATTCTTCATAAACAATATTTTCTCCAATTGGAAAAAATGCTGTATCAAGCAGACAGATGGATAACTAAACGAAATACATAATAAGGTTCCGAAGGGACGCTTCAGGATTGGAACCCTGAACTCATGGCATCTACGCTTGTCATGTCCAAACTACTGGTTAACTACTCTAATTATGTACTTTGGTATAATTGTGAACAGAAGCATTTGTCGACACGAATGTCTTCTGTCCCGAACTTCAAACAAAATAACGACTTTGGAAGATCAACGCCATTACCATTAAATTTTCATTGCGGCGGAATCCATAAAATATAGTGGTTTACGTTGCAACAAACTTTCCCGAATCTGATGAATTAATTATGAGGATAAGAAAGGGTCAAAAGCTATGAGAGATAAACATCTTGTTAATTAAGTACTCGGATTAAGTTTTCTGTATACTTTGCGCGGTTTTAACCAGAGTAAGTTTTATTCGGAAAAGACACTGATCCATGTGAATTTCAATATTTACATCAGAATTATGTCAAGTTTACATTTTGTAATACGGAAGTGAATTCGAATATGCAGTCTGTTCAATAAAAAATACCATTCCTAAGCATTAGAACTCTGTAGGAAAATTTATTTTGAGTTAGTGGTAAAAACAATCTACGTTTTAAAATAAATACTGGTTACGGATTTGATATCCACTTTAGTCAGCTTGTTATCAAGCAATAGTGAAATCGAAATGTCACGTTAATTCTTAAATATCATCCCAACACACAAACACAAAATCTGCCAAAATAAAATCTTTAAAAATACTAAAAAAAGTGGCCGCATGATTAATAAATGAACAAACAATAATTTTTGTAAAGAAACTCCTCAATGGCGGAAGTTCTAAACAACATCTACCCAACAGCAAACAACCTCATTAAACAAAAGGTTCAGATTGATTATGAATATTACAAATAAATGAAAAAAAAGTTTGACATTATTGAATATGATAAGTAAAAATAGCTTTTCAGTGCATTGCAGCAAAACATATGCTCACTATTAGAAATATATCTTAAATTATCTCATCACAAAGAGAATGATGAATTTAACAATTTTTATTATTACTCCACTTAAGGTTATAGATCTCAAATATAGTCGCAGGTGAAAATCGCTTTTCGTGGGTATAGTTGCATATATATAATAAAAATGTCAACAAATACTTCAAGTATAGTTAATTAGTGATGATTGGAATGGACGACTACTGGGTTGCAACTCATTCAAAAACCCATATAATATAGTCAAAGCAATTAATGAATGTCTCAACAGCTCAACAATACAGTCTCAGTTCTCAACAATAACAATTTTGATGTGTAGATTTTCAATTTATATCAATAAAATGTAAAAGATATTTCGGTGACGATATATTAGTTAAATTAAATTTTATAATAATCAAATATGTTTATCGATAATAAAATGATGTCTTTACACATTTTATAAAACCTAACTATTCTTAAAATAAATATCTATAATTACGAATCCAAAATAGCTCCCCTATAATTCTGTATAAATGGATGAAATAAATCGGTTATAGGTTTGTGGCATATTAATCAGTAGTACATAATAAATTACCCAAGTACTATAATGAAAATACTTCGTTAACTAAAGATAGAACAGCTATTTATACATTTATATGTTTGAATACAGAAAATTTTTACCATTGATAACTATTCATTATCGATGAATAGAAAACATTAAAAATATGATATGAGCGTGAACGACGGCGTTATATAACTCAATCGATGAAACTCTGTGAGATGTTTATTGAATCGTGTTAGATTTTTTAGATATAGCAATATCATATAAACAAATCCAATAATAAATAAAGTAAAAAATTATCAAAAAGAAAAAAAAGTGAAACTTTAATATGAACTAAATAATCACTGTGAAACTGCTCCAGTAAACATTTCACTATTTAATGTCAAACTTTGTATGAAACTGCACCCTTTTTATTTCTAGGTCATAAATGCTTTCTGAATTTGGCCTGAAATTTCACACAGATTTAGTTTTGCGAATTACATAAAATATTTTATAACTTCTAGTTAGTTAAATAAGTTAAATTTTTTGCTAGTAGATTTCGTATAAGTCTGGTTTCTTTAAAAAAAATGAATTACTAATTGCTACAAGAAAATTAATCTTGATCCAAGGTTTTTAAGAATAAATTATTTGTAGTTTTATACGTATTTATAATACATTAATATATGCATGAAAAACCTATTTCAAATATTTTGAAAAAAATCCTTTACATTAGATGTATGGCATATTAACAACAAAAATTATTAGCCTGAACAAGTGCCCCGAACGGTGAATATAAAAAAACAGCAGCAATAGGGTCTCGTTCATAATAATTTTGGCTAAAACTTGAACAATATTAAGAAGACTAATAAAATTTGAAAGATTAAATAGCAAATAATAAATTTAGACATTTTTCTAAGAAATAAGAAATGCCTAAATGTATTTTTTGAAAATATTATGAAACGTTCTATCTGATGCTAAGAAGTGTTACATAGTCAGACATAAATGTCTAAAAAAAAATAAACATTCATGAATTTTGGCATTTCTTTTTTTGTGCATTAAAATGTTCCTTGATACATTTTTAACTAAATTATTTACTAAAGTAAGTGGCCCATGTTTTCTGGTATTATCGTAGCAATGAAAATGTTAAAAATAAAAAATATGTTTCACAAACATATTTTCTGAATAACTTCCCAGACAAATTAATATAAAAACGGCAGAATCGGTTCTGTTCGTGATTTTGAAAATAACATTGAAAATCATTAAACATTTGGAATACATTTTTCAAAATATTTGAAATAGTTTTTTCATGCCATCCATTATAAATACGTATAAAATTACAAATATTTTGTTTTTAAAAGTTTGTATCAAGATAAATTTGCTTGTGACAATAAGTAATTTATTTAAAACTTTTTTTGATGAAACCAGATTTATACAACTTTCTTCTACCAAAAAATTTAACTTATTTAACTAATTAGAAGTTAAAAAATATCTTATGCAATTGGCAAAACTAAATCTTTAGAAAATTTCAGACAAAATTCAGAAAGCATTTATGACCGAAAAATGAGAAGGGTACAGTTTCATACAATTACCACATTTATGCCTTTTGTAAAAATTACAACAATTATTCGAACTGCCATAGAATAACTACAACAGTAAATAACTTCAAAATTATAATATTTTTATCACTAATTCACTTAATTTAACTTCATAACTAAGTTACGTTTTATCTTTTTCTTTCTTTATTATTGTATTATTTTACTTTTAGTTTTATTTTAAATTATACTCCTAAGAGATTCTTCGTAGGAAGTATCTATCATAATAAAATTATAATACTATCCCGTTTTTATATTGTTAACAATCACTACTCATTGCTTTATCTAACACATTGCAAAATAAATTGCATTAAAAAAACTAATTTGTATGTTGTTCACATTTAAATATGATATATAATAAAATAGACCCTTGCATAGGTGTAAATCGGTTCTGTTCGTGATTTTGAATATAATATTAATAATGATAAACATTTTGAATTTAACATTTGCTACACATATTAATATATATATATATATATATATATATATATATATTTTATACTTTTTCGACAAATTTGTAACGTAAAATTGTTAAATATAAGGTTGTCAGAATTAATTCTATTACATAAATACGCGAGTCTGATCCATCTGCTAAAACTAAAAAACTAGGCACTATTTTTAAAGAAATTTCTTCTAATTTATTTTATTATGGAATTTTACTTTTTAAATTTCAATAATGAATATAAAAATAAAATCGTATTGCTTTTAGATACGATGAGATAAACATAATCATTTATTGCATAATCATGCATGGTTTGATCGCTCAAACAAAATGCACTCACCTCACATATTTCTTTTATGACACAATTTGTAAGAAATAAAATATTTTACATAAATACACACAGAAAAATTATTTTCACTTACTTTTAAATGCCGATCTTCAATAACTACCGGCTTCACAATTGGACACAATTATGCACTTTAGAAACACTCCATACACAGTTATAAAGAACACGTGCTAAAGTTAACCTTTTCAGGATGATTTTATTTTATAAACATATTTTTCGAAGCACTGTCAGAGACATCGAAATAATTTTCCGTCAAAAGAGAATTTCCGATTCGCGATTCGCGAAATATATTCCGGTGCGATGAAACGCTACCACCCGCACAGTACGAGGGCTACGAAGCTACTGACTGGCTACCCTACCGATTTCGTTCACGGCAGAGGGCGGTTCTGGATCATTTTCAGGAGCGACTTCTAGCATCGGAAAGTGCCTATATGTCACATAACACGCGACTATACCAGAAATTGAATGAAATTCGACATGTGGCGCTGTTTTAGGAATTGTAGTTATTTTTAATTGAAATTATTCAATAAGTAGTGGTGCATACGATCACTAGTTATTGAATAATTTAAGGCAAAGGTTTAAGAAGATATATACATTTTTGAGAATTCTGAAATTTTTGAAAAAAAAAGACTTTTTTAAAAAATTATATATATTTTTTTCATTTTGAGTTTTTTTTTGAAATTTGGAATTTATTTCGAAGCAATCGCGCTGCGTAGCTACTTTAGAGACACGGTTGACCTGCCTTTACGAAAAGCTAATCAACACGTCTCTTTATCTAATGTTTTTTTTAAATCATTCAAATCGGTTGATCCGTGTTTTCTAAATAGTCGACAAAAATTGTACCCGCACATACATACACACACACATACATCCATTTCTTCTAAGGTATGCCAAAATGTTCAGAAACGTTTGAAACGAAAGATATGCAAAAATTTTCATTTTCGATTTTTTTGTGATTACTATAATTTACCCTACGGAAAGTTAATTATTTAATACTGGTGGTGCATGGCACCGTGCCTTAAGTCAAATTGCTGGAACTCCTGTAGCAAAAATTAAAAAGTTTAAAGCAAAATAATTTTTGAGAATTCTGAAATTTTTTAAAAAATTTGACTTTTTGAAAAATTATATTTTTTTCATGTTCTAATTTTTTTTTAAATTTAGAACTTTTTTTAAAAGCATTCGGCGCTGCGTACCAGTTTTGGAGACAAATTTTAGAGCGCGGATGCGCTTTATCGCAATCTAGCGTATAAGCATTGGTACAGAACCCATAGAATTGCAAACAAAATTTGAACTTAATATTAGAATCTCTATAAAATATCTGATAATTTGATGTGCATATATTTAATGATAGCTTTTAACCGCGTTTTTTTTTTTACTTTTTTCACTCGATTTTCGAAACCGCTAGACCTGCCTTTCCAAAAATTTAATCAGTTCTTCAATTCGTCATTATAAGTAAACTGTTTTTTGAATTATTGAAATCGGACTTCTCGTTCTCACAAAAACTGAATTAATATTTTTGGCACTTTTTCACTCGTATCTTCGACGCGGTTGGACCTGTCTTTGCAAAAAACTAATCAACTCGTATCCTTATCTATAGAAATCGAACGTTTTTTGAATCATTCAAATCGGTTGATCCGTGTTTTCTTAATAGTCGACAAAAATTGTATACACACCCACACATACATCAATTTTTTCTAAGGTATGCCAAAATGTTCAAAAACCTTTAAAACGTAAAGATATATATAAATTTTCATGTTCGATTTTTTGCGATTACTATAACTTACCCTACGGGAAGTTAAAAATTAATTTTGACGAAACGTGAGACAATATTTAAATCAAGTTATGTTATAACAGCTTAACCAGTTGTAATTGACCAGCAATCCTACAAAATCCTGCCACTCTACAAGTGGCAGGATTTTGTATTGGCGTGTATATTATAGTATTAATAGTCATGTAAAAATTGCATTTTTTGAAAAAAAAAAAGAACTATATAGTATAAAGTCCACGAGTAAAAATATCCATTACCGATATTTCAAAAACCAGTAAAGTTAAGAATTTTTTGACAGTAATATTTGAAAGTAGAGGGAAAAAAATGTATAATCAGCCATCACCTCGATTCTGACGACGTTGCTATCCAGAGATAAACGGCAATAATGTTTGAAAATCCATAACAAAGTATTTTTTTCATTGTTATTTGTTTCGGTTGTGAGCACTGTTGTTTAGTTTACGAGTTCTTAATAAAATGTTTTTAGCATAATTAAATAGTTATAATAATTAAATTATTGCCATGGGCGTTGAATAAATAAATAAATAATAATAATAAATAATAATTGTTTTATAAGATGTATTGTTAATTTCAAAATAGATTCAAGGAATTTTTCAAAGGTGTAAAAAATAAAAAAGTGAATTAAGTTCAAAAGATCAATTTTACAAGAGATAAATTAAATAAATCCATACATATCACAACCCTGTTGGTGAATTTTGTTTTGTAAAAAATGCACACCTAAAATTTATATTTTACATTGATTGGATAATGTAGCTATAATTTTGTTATTTTTTTTTCAAAATTAAAATAAAATTTTGCACCTGTTTGCCCGCGGCCGTTTGTATTTACCACGCCTATGGGGTAAAAATGACCGTGTTACAAATTTTTGAAAAACAGCAAAAAAAAACACTATTTTACAATGATGAATTAGTTGGGAGTTTTACTGAATATAGTCAAACGGTTGTTTGTTTGATATGTGTTATTTGTTGTGATATAATTAGTTTGGTTTTCACAATATAATAGCTCAAACTCAAATTGGACCTTTGCACCACGTCGTACCCTATAAAAAAATATTTTCAAATTTTTACGTGGTTGGAATATTTGGAGTCTGTGACGGTATAAATAAGAAATGAAAACTGTTTGATTATCGGGACGGCGTTTGTTAATCCCGGACGGGGGCAGGGACTTCATGCTAAATGACTTAAATGTGATTTATAATAACAAATATACTATGTTTAAGGACACAATAAAAATCTTTTTTTTTCAAACCAAAATTAGTGACTTTAATAGGACTTTATAATTCAATTATATATTATATTTTTCTATCTACTTAGACGTTTTTTCGCTTTTAAGCCATGTATAAAATGTTGTCCAATTTTCTCAATGATAGTAAAAACTTTGTTGTAAAATTAAGCAGGCCATTACAGAGATCCAACAAAAAAAGTTAAAAGAAAGACATTTGGCGGTCAATAATGATCATATGCACATCAAATTATCGTGTATTTTACAGAAATTTCAGTAATAAGTACAAATTTTGTTTACATTTCTATGGGTTTCGTACCCAGATTTAAGATGTTTAACCGTAAAACAACGACGCGACCCTTCAGCGCTTCATTATTTCTTTCGTCTCTAAAATAGTAACGTAACGTGATTGTTTCGAAAAAAAAAAATTACGGTACGAAAAGTTCCATCAATTTGCTTTAAGGTCGTGCCTTATATGCTTTATAGTATTTGCTAAAAATTTGCACTTATCTGATATTACAAATAAACGGCTCGACCGATCGTCGCAAAACTAATCAACGCAAATTCTTATCGAGGTACATAGAATGGGTTTGAAAATTATTAAAAGTGATGAAGCCGTTTTTGAAAAAACATCGACGAGAGGTCAAATTTTGGCTAACATGCACAACGTCGTCACAAAAAGCTAATCAACACGAATCTTTGCCGAGTGCTTACGAATGGCTGTTACATTCGACGAAAGGCCATAAATCGGCGCACATACGCACATACTTCTTTCAAATATGGTCTCAAATAATGTAAAATGCCTTGAAACATAAAGAAAGCATAAAATTAGCAGACTTTCTGGCAAAAGCGTAAGCTTTTCTTCGAGGAGTTGATAATATACATCTTATGTAAATTTTCTAAAATTTTAGTAATTCAAATTTGGACTGAGATTTTTAATATTGCCTATGACCTAATTCGAACATGAATGCACTCGGTGAACCAATCAAATTTTAAATCGGTTTAGTAGTTTAGAAGTTCATTCCAGACATCTTTCTGACACGAACTTCATACAAGTTATGGGATATTGCTATTATTGTTCACTATGAATTGAAAATTCAATTAATTCAAATATGGATTGAAATTTTATAAGGAAATGTAGTACAATAATGTACTGCAATAAGGAAATGTTAGTTATTTAACACCAATTTTATAATCATAATATTACTAAGTATTAAAAACAAAAATATATTTAAGGTAATTTTATTACTTTTATAATGATTTATTTCTGTGTATATAAAAATATAATTTATCAATATCAAATTCTAGATTGAAAAAATATATTTAATTCTTAAACCATTTTGTTTTAATAAAATTTGGTGTTGAAAAATTTTTCATGGTTTTATATAAATTATTCTTTAATTTTGAGCTGCTATAAAAATTTAAAAAAAAATCAATTATTTAATCATAAGTTTTAAAAGAAATGATATCAAGTTAGAACTAATTAATTAATTTAGTACTATATCTACATTGGCAACTTTTTTCATTCACTAATTAGATGTAAAATTCAACACTAAATTTGAAATATGTAAACAAATAGAACATTTTTTAATGCTAGAATCACAGTTATTTTATATATAGCATATGCAATAACTTTCGGCTAATATCAAATATCACATTTAAAGTTATTAAATCAGCCAAATTCGTAATTCAGAATTAAATTGCTATTCTAATTTTAGGAGATTCATGCAAATAGATAATATCTACCTATTATCTATCTAAAGCTTATTACTTCTTATATAAATTTCACTATTAAAATAAATTAACTTTAGTCAGTACATTATATTAAATATGGTATAATAATTGTAGAAATTTTAAAGATAGCTATATCATAAAATTGACTATTGAAAATATCTTACACTTATTCCGATCTAAATTAATACTCTTCTAAATCTTAATCATACCAATCAGGTCAATAGTTCCCTCTTTTGTTCCATGTAATGCTTGCAACAAAAGTACAAAATTCCAGTAACCATTAATAAGAAAGGTGTTCCTAGTGCAACACATATTACTACTATCACAACTAGTGAAAATTTCTGATGAGGTGGTTTTCCATAACCCAATGTAAACGTCCTGAAAATAAAGTAAAGTGTTATAATTTAGAAACACCACCACATATATACTATATTTATACATTGAATAGCTTGTGAATGATGTATGTTCACAAACATGAAATATAATTTTATTATTTCAAAATACACAGGTAAATATTTATGTGCATACATACCATGTAGTATAATTTCGATTTTTATAAAACCCATCTCCTGGAGTGCCGAATGAAACATTCATTGCACTAATGAAGGAATCATTAAATGAATTATCATAGAATCTATTTGCAATACTATGATTAATATTCTTTACGGAATCTGTTAGATTGAAGGAGAAGGATTTATTTACATCCGTAGAATTTGCTATAAGTCTATCTTTTGAAGTGTATGATACAGGACGATATTGCAGATAAGCACCTCGGTTGGAAACTGTTTGTTTTGATGTTATTAATTCTACTATCTGTAATATACAAAAAATATTATTATTTCTATCTATATTTATAAAAATGTTATTCAACAACTATTATGATATTTTACTACTATTTTATACATTCAGCTTCAACTAACCTCAAACACTCCTGGAGCATATTCATCATCTAAACTTCTTTTTGAAGTAGCATCTAAAGAGTAATTAGATCCTCGAGGGCTAATCAATAGAACTTCAACAGCAAATCGAGAGCTATTAAATGCTTTGTCCATTTCTATATTTTCTAATTCAATTTCTATTTGGGAACTATTAGCTGTATGCAGTAAATGAGGCAAGATATCATCAAATCCATGTCTGGAAAATGCTTTAAACTAAAATAAATGGAAAAAGAAAATTAATTTATGGTATATTTTAGAACCTCATTTAATTGATAACTCTTTTACTTACAGATAATGAAAATAATCCATTTTTAATTATGTTTGAGACTTCATATCCATCACCAGTTATATAGGCTTGGGCAAGATACTCATCTTCAACAAAACTTTTTAGTTTCCATTTAAAATTTTGTGTATGAAATATATTTATATCAGCCTTTGACTGGTTATAATTTCCTTCATCATCTTTATCATTATATTCAATAATCTTTAAAATAAATAAGAGAAATTATGGACAAATAAAAATATTTTTCATAATATATCTAATATAATAATTAATTACTATAATGTATATTTACTATTTTCATATAACAACAATGTTAAATACATACATAAAAAAAAATTTGTGAACTTGAGTCAATGTACAATTAATCACTGAAAACACTGAAGCATATAATTCACCAAAATACAATCGACAAACTGACATAATATAACAATGTCTGTAGACCTTTAGATATATAACTCATTTTAACATTATATTTATAATATTAAAAGGAATCAACAACATTGATATTAATTGTTTGATTTTATATATTGTAAAATAAGGCATTGAAGTAATTCAAATAAAAATATTAAACACAAACAGTACATAATAAAGATTTTTTAACCTTAACTTTTATCTTAAAAATTAAACAATAGTTACATGTCTTTTTAACAGACTATACAATGTAATTTAAACATTTTTATATTATTTTTTGAAAAGGTATAAACTTCCTCTTTATAGCAATATGATCACAAAGTTTACACAAGATATAAAATATTTCACAAACATATTTAACTAATTATTAGAAGTTTACCTACCTTATTAAAAACTATAGAAAAATTATATAGCGTTCCCTCCGAAAACTTAATAGATTTAGCTTTTTCATTGCAATAATTTTCACAATCAACCTCGAGTACTGATTCTAGATTTGTGACAGCAAGTAATACGGATGGTTTTTCAGTATAATCCCAAACATAATGAATAATATCATCAGGTCCATAGGCAGAAACATGCACCATAGATATATTGTGACCGTTCTTGCACATAGTAGATGGACATCCAGGATTAATTGTCGAATTTAGCTAAAATGAGATATGAATGTATTCTCTAAAGTAATGGTATAAATTTCAAATATACATTAGTCATAAATTAAACATTAGTTCATCTGATTAGACCAACATCACTTCATTGAATTTAGTATATTATTTTGAATTATATTTTGCAGTTATATTTATTTTCAGAATTAATCAAATGTTTACAATTGTAATTTATATCATAATAATTATTACATTATAATTCAAATGAACAATACAATGAATTTCATAAATTAGTCTGATAACAAACAAACAATTTTTTAGATAACAAACTGATATCATATATATCAGTAATATATATCGAATTGCAATAATAAATAATTTTATCGTTAATATCTATGATTTTTCATTTATAGTTCTTAAACTGTCTTGTATAAAAATTACAAAACCAATAAATGTTTACCATAATTATAAACACATAGTTAACAAAATATAATAATATTTCAATGACTACCAAATATTAAATTTACCTGTCTTTCATAACCCCATGTTAGTTCAAAAATAACAACAAAACACAAAAACTTTATAGATATCATCGTAATGCGATGTTAAAATTATTACAATAACGAGAACGTATTAAATATAGGGCACATTCGTAATAGATAAACAATGGAAAAAATCAACTGAAGTCACACATAGATAATTTAACATTTAACAAATATACTGGACATTACTATTACTATCACATTCCTAAACAAAGACAATTGTCAGCTGTTAAGGCAGAATTTGGACTTAAACTGATTAAATTAATGGCTTCATAGAACACAATAAAATTATTTAAAACATCTTGTTAGAATTTGACGCATGTTCAATTACTATTTGAAAAGGAATGAATAATTTGTTTGATGCAGGTTTACATTTTGATAAAAGTATGGTTAGGCTTCAAATGCTTTTAGTGGGGTGGTTGGTATCATATATAATATATCATATTTTAATATTTGGTGGGTTGGTATTTTTTACCAACTAAAGTTGAATTTTATTATTCAACGAAATTAGGATTATTAGAAATTAGATTATTAGCAATTGAAAATATAAAATTTATGTGAAAGTCCATATAATTAGGTAACTAGTTTTTGTTCTTCTTACTATTTAATATTTGGTGGGTTGGTATTTTTTACCAACTTAAGTTGAATTTTATTATTCAACGAAATTAGGATTATTAGAAATTAGATTATTAGCAACTGAAGATATGAAATTTATCTGAAAGATCATATAATTAGGTAACTAGTTTTCGTTCTTCTTACTATTTAGTCGTCTATAAATAATAACATAAAAGATTTATTATTAACTACAATACAATTTTTGCACAGATCTAAAACACGTAAATTTTTTTCTAAGTTTCTAAGTGCATATTTTTTTATTTATTCATATATTATTTTCATATCACAGTCAGATAGGGGTATCTGGTATGAAGGATTATGAAACAATTTTCATATTTTATATATACATATCATTTGTCTATTGCATTATACAAAAATATAATATTTATTATAATTAATATATATATTCCATCTTCAATTTCTTTATTTTTCTTTTAAAATTAATTTAATTTTGTAAATGAGTTTTTATTAAATATTCGAAAGTAGATGAAAAACTAGTGGTGTAAAGCATCGTGCCTTGAAGCAAATTGCTTGAACTTACAGTACAAAATTAAAATTTAAAAAATCCGAATTATTTTCGATATTCGAAAAAAATTTTTTTTTGGAATTAAAATATTTTTTTTTTCAAAAACAATCGTTTCGTTAACACAAGCAGAAAGTTTTTTGAATTATTCAAATCGAATGCTTGTTTATTTCAAAAAATGCCATTTTTTGCACATTTAGCTCGGTATCTTCAAAACTGCTGGACCTGCCTTTGCCAAAAACTAATCATCACTTTTATCCGTCATTACAAATTGAATGTTTTTTGAATCATTCAAATCGGATCCTGCGTTTTCTTAAAAACCTAATTTTTATTTTCTGCACTCATTGCTCTGTAACTCCAAAACGGCTGGACTAACTTTTTCCAAAAACTAATCAGCACATCTTCATATCAATAGGAATCAAATGTTTTTTGAACGATTCAAATCGGTTGATCCGTGCACCCGAAAACGTGAACGAAAAATTGTATCCATACATACATACATACACACACACGCATGCACACATCCATTTTTTCTAAAATATGACGAAATGTTCAGAAACGTTCAAAACGTAAAGATATGCAAAAATTATCAATTTAGATTTTTGTACGATTACAATAACTTACCCCACGGGAAGTTAATAAATGCGTTGAATTATTTTAGTAACGTGTTTCAAAAATATATGTTACACGAATGTGAATAATTTGATATTTTGGCTATGAATCTAAGAAAGAATGCGCAAAATTGTAATACATTGTTATAAAAGTTTTTTAATTAATTATAGACATCAAAATTTCAGTTATATTTTATATTTAAAAAAAAAGATATAAATATTTTTACTTTGATGTTACCAGCTTTCATACTATTTTTTCTAATATGAATCATTGTATGGTGACGTCACTTTGGTGTTGTTATTTGTCATACGCCCTATTCGGTTTTGATTTTGTGTTTCATGCCTAAGAAAAATAAGAAATACTGAAATAAATCTGTTTATAAACACTACTGTTAAAGCATTAACAAACAGGTAAGTAAAACGCCACTCAATCAAAATGAAAAGTGGATAAATAAAGATGCCATACTCTCTGTTTATTATGTCAAAATGCCTCAAAATTTTTAATGGTTTTACCGGTGGTGTACTTCATTTAAGGTGCAGTAATTAATTCCGACACAATGTCTGACCATTTTGGATCAATTGCCCTAAAGTGGGATCCTAAAAATTTAGAAATTAGAACAATGTCTGTTGAAAAGACTTTGGAACCTTTGGTGTTGCAAGTTACAACATTAGTAAATACCAAAGGACCAAGCAAAAAGAAAAAGGGTAATTATAAACCAGCTTTGAATTCAATATGAAAGCATTATTATATTTTTCTAGTTATCAATGTTGCTTTAATTCAATAATAATTTAGGTAAATCTAAGCGTGCAAATGCTCTAGTTGGAACAGTCGAAAAAGCAACAGAAAACTTTATTACAAAAGGTGAAGAGATTGCTTATGAAAATCCAGATATCAAACAGGAAATGTTATCGGCTGTGCAAGAAGTTAGAATAACAGGTTTGTGAAAAATACAAATAAACTCTGGGTAATAAGGTTCTTAATTATTCGTGAGTGATAAAATAGTGTTCACAAAATATATTAGCAATGTTTAATCATTAAAAATATTTTAGTTTGAAATATAAGGATAATAAGGTACTCTAGAATACATAAACCTATATTGAATAATTAATATTAAGTTATATTTGACCAGTTTTAAAAATGACTGGTCATTTGCCTTGTGCAATTACACAAACTTGTTTCAATTCATAATTTTCATCAGTCTCATAGATAATGACATAGTAAAAAATGAAGAAAATAAATTGATAGAAACATATTATTATTGAAATTGAAAATTGAAAATTCGGGTAACTATTTGCAATATAGGTTCCTTTTTTCTTACAATTGTGCATTATTCAATTAAATCCCTTGTAATATGTGAGGGTGAAATAAGAATGAAATATCTATCAAAGCATCAATAAAGTCTTTTGCATTCTAACTTCAAATGATTTTGTTCCAGGTGAGGCAATGAGTAAGGCAGCAAGAGAATTTTCAGAAGATCCTTGCAGTTCTGTAAAACGAGGAAATATGGTACGAGCAGCTAGAAATTTATTATCTGCTGTCACACGTTTACTTATACTTGCTGATATGGTGGATGTTCACTTACTTTTGAAATCCTTGAAAGTGGTAAGATTTATTTTAATCATCAATTTTTACAGTTTTGTAAAATTTTGAGCTCTATTGCACAACAATTATATTTAATAACTAGATGACCCGACAGACGTTGTCCTGTACCCATGTCTACAATTTTTTAATATAATACACTAATAATAATTATTGTTTTTTAAATTACTCTTCACACCAAAATGCATATATATTTATAATATGAGCGACGTTAAATGTAGAACTACTTTAAATAAAATAATGAGTCTCAATTTCCACACTATATTGGAAATTGAAGTCTTTTAAACAGTATAACATAACCATAACCATAACATAACACTGATACTTCATGTTGGATTAAATTAATTTAATTTTTTATTATTTAAGATATCTAAAACTGTATCTCAAACTTCTTCTAATCGATATCGTGAGGGCCGAATTGTATGCATTCATCTTTACTGAATTTTAAAAATATTGTGGAAAGATAAGTAAAAGATGCAAAGAAATTATATATTGAAAAAAAAACTATATTGAAAATTTAATATCCGAATCTTGTGTTGGCGCCCCCTAAGGCGTGCGCTCGTATTTTTCGCATGCATCGCATTAATAGGACCGGCCCTGATTAATACTTATTTTATATTTTAAGTGAATTAATTTGTCATATTTGTTCATATGTGTATAATTCCATACATATACTGTATTTTATATTATTTTAATTTCTGGCACAACTCAGCTGCTTTTCAGCAATAATAATGTAGACATTTCATTTTTGTTATTCATAATCATACATTTAATATACATATTATAATATTGTCTAGGTTCATAAGTAAATTGAAATTATTGGCAGATGATAGTTTTCAATGCAAACAACGACATGTCGTTTTTTTGCAATTATTTTCATATATTTCTACAATATTGCACATACATCCCAGTACTATATAACCACATACATTCTAGAAAATTTCTTTAACAAACTTCAGAAAGATTTATCAAAATCCGAATAATTGTTTAGAAGGAGTAGACAGTGAGTGTTTGTAATTTAATGTGAACTTTATATAATAGCAATAAAGCTCAAATTGATTTTACGTTTAAGTTCGAAAACTTTTGTATGAGAAAAAGAAAAAAGCTGTTTTTAGGGTTTTCTCGGCAATTATTCAAGTTTTTCTCGCCGTAAGAACCACCCTTGGACTTCAACGAACATTTTAAAAAAAGAATTGGCCAAATTGGTCCAAGTGTTGTTGAGTTATGCGCTTACCAACACATTATGCAATCCATTTTTATATATAAGATATACCATTGAAAGAGTTTAATGTGGATTTTATTTTGGAGTATGTTAGTAACAATAACAAATCAATGCATATCACTGTAATCAAATACATTGATAAAAATGGTATTTTCAGGTTGAGGATGATCTTGACAAACTTAAAAATGCATCAAGTCAAGGAGAATTACAAGATAATATAAAACAATTTGGACGAAATGCTAATGAGCTTATGAATCAGGCAGCTAAAAGACAGCAGGAACTTAAGGATCCACAATTACGAGACGATTTAGCTGCAGCAAGGGCTGTGCTAAAAAAACATTCAACAATGCTGCTTACTGCTTCTAAGGTAAATAACGAAATATTCATACGAAAGTATTTTCTTTAATTCTTACTATTGCTTTAGGTGTATGTACGCCACCCAGAGTTAGCAGCAGCTAAAGCTAATAGAGATTATGTATTAAAACAAGTTTGCGAGGCTGTCAATACTATAAGTGATGTTGCACAAGGCAAATGCCCACAGCCAAATCAGCAACCGTTTGATGGACCGGGAGAATTGGCTGCAGCTATTGATGATTTTGATGTAAGTTGTTTTCATTTATAGTCTTTGTAATTATAACTACATGAACATATAATTCTACATTGAATGGAATATTTGGATTGTTATCTAATGTAAATAATGTTACAATTTCCTAATCTATATATTAAAATTAGTGTTAGTTCATAACCGTTAATTACAATTGTCTTAATCTAGTTAAAAACTAATACATAATTTATAATACCTTTTCTGAAAACTTTTATCATACTTTCATTATATTAGAAATACATGTTTTAATACGTACTTCAATAATTTTATTTAATAGGATCGAATGGTGATGGATCCATTGGCTTACCATGAAATTAGATCGCGCGCAGCACTAGAAGAAAGATTAGAATGTATTGTATCCAGAGCAGCTCTGATGGCCGATAGCTCATGTACACGTGATGAGAGACGTGAAAGAATTGTAGCAGAGTGTAATGCAGTTAGACAGGCTCTTCAGGATTTACTGTCAGAGTATATGTCTAATGTAAGTCTTGAATTTTAAATTAACAACATCTAGAAATCTATGAACAAATTGTATTTAGTACAATTTAGTATTGTATTAAGTAAGAATCTATCTTTAAATATATATCTATATCTATTATACCAATTAAAAATTGATACCCTATACTTTGATCATATCCTTCGATGAGTTTTAACAATGTTGCTGTTTATTTTGTCATCTTTATAATAGCATCTTTCTGTATTTATGCATTCAAATACTCGGATCTGTGAGGGATGTCTTGAGATTCATTACAATCATTATTATGCTTTTCAACGCAAAAATATGCATTTCATCTATTGTTTTTTTTTCATATTTCTATTTCTGTTTGCGTATGTGGACTACGTCAGTCGCAATTATTGAGGGGAGGAATACGGGTAAATACCCTGTAAAGAAGATTTTATTTTGTGTATTTCTGTACACTGAATATCCACAATCAACTGTGTATAATTAGCCACAAACACATGCGTTATGATATAAAATCACACTGCCTTATGATATAAAATCACAGAATGTTAAACTGATCATTAACAATTTCAAATATCGAAATTTGATGAATTAATCAAATGCAATATTAATTACTAATTTATAATTGAACAACGATTTTGTTAATGGTCAATTATTTACAGCACATAATTATTTACATATGATTGTTTTAATTAGCAGCCCTGAATGCGCTATGTAGTTTAACTTCTTTCTATAGAAGTGTGACTTATCTTACCAATACTATTACTTTGTACTTTATTTTATTGTAATCACATTTAATATTTTTTACATTTTTATTTAAAAATGCTGTAAAAAGTACATTCAACTATTTACCACTTTATATCTTATAGTTATCAACTTTTACTGTGTAACCTATATATTTAATTGATTCTCATCTGCATTGTGTATAATAACTAAGCTTTGTTTCCCAAAATTTTGAAATATTTGTGCCCATGTATTATATATATATAGTAAACCCTCGCTTTACGCGGCAAGTGCGTACCGGGCAGTATAGGAACCGTGCTATAAGAAACTCGTATTTAACATACAATTCAGGCTAATTCGTAGTGCGTTCTATGGAACCTTAATAGTGCAGTATGGGAACCGTGTTATGAGAGACTCAGAGTTCGTACAAATCGCACCATTTTTATCGCGTTGTATGGAGACCAAGAAATACAACTTGAAGTAGAAGAAATACGGACGAAATGACGTAAATGACGTGACGAAATTGACACCTTATTCAAAAATTGGCGCGACGCAGTAATCAGCTCAAACGTGTTCTTAGGCGGCTATTATACAATCAGGCATGTCTAAAAGATAAAAGTCGATAACAAAAATTTACAACACATACCCTTTTGCAAACGGAACTTATGGGCTGTTGACCAAATACCGTGTAATAAGAAGTCCGTTGTAGTCGGAGGGATCGGATTTTTAGCTCCGTGTAGTATGGAACGTGTACCACAGAGTGCCGTGTAAAGCAGCAGGGCCTACTGTTATTTTATATATATATATATATAATATATATATATATATATATAATATATAAATTAACTTTTACATCTGGATAGAAATTGTTTGTCTAATCAATTCAGTTCGCTTTACGAAATTAATAAATCGATTCTATTGTGTTTTAAGAAATCCTTATTCATTTTAATATAACTGATTTATGAATTTAATGAAAATTAAACTTGATCATTTTTATTTTATATATGTTGCATGATTGTATGTATATAATAATATCTTTCAAATCATAATTTTACGCTTTATTTGGAATTAATCACACAAATATGTTCAAAAGTATATTTATTTACACTATTAATAATATTTTTACTAATAGATGGGTAATAAAGAACAGAGCAATGGCCTAGAGCGTGCTATTGATCAGATGTGTCGTAAAACAAGAGATCTTCGTCGACAACTGCGTAAAGCTGTGGTAGACCACGTTTCAGATAGGTAAAATACATTTTTAATGTTAAAGTTTATTGATTTAATTTTTGGAAACAATATAAACTAGTTGGTATTGGTATTTTGCCTTAAGGCATGTCACATGAACTTCCCGATATGTTTAAATAATCGACTTAATCAATAAAAAATAAATTAATTTATTAGCGATTAAAAGTATTCCGAGTAGATTTATTACACATAATTGAAAACGAACGAACACGTTAACTCGGAGTATTTTTTAAATGCAAATTTTTAAAAATCAACAATTTTTATATTTGAACCAGTTTCCGTAGGACTTTAATGGTTTAGTATGTTCACTAAGACCAAGTACTCTACCGTTATACCAAGTAAATCGTGTAATTTTAATTTTAACAAACTCCAAATTACTATTCATTTTCTCAAACTTTGATGAATTTTTAAAATTGAACTAATTGTATGGCCCTAATATTTTAGTAAGTTCTAAAAGACCATGATATATATTGACAAAAAAAAGTTCCATAATAATCGGCTTATTTGTTTTTTTTAACAGTTAATTACAAGAAAACGGCTCGGTAGATTTTCATCTAAAACTAATTAGTATTATTCCCAACTAATATCTTTCAAATAGTCTTTGATTTTTTAAAATCGATTCGGTAGTATGAGCTCAAATGTGGATGAAAAGTTTAACACTTTTTTCCAAATTACAAAGAAACTGCTTGTCTGATCGTTGCGCAAAATTGATAAACGCTAGTCCTCATCGAGATACATCGAATGGCTTTTAAAGTTGTGAAATCGGTCCAGCCGTTTTTGAGAAAACGTCGATTTACGTGAACAAATCTGTTCACATACACATACACACACACACATACTTTTTCCAAATTTGGTCTCATTCGATTCAGAATGACTTGAAACGTCGAGAAAACATAAAATTAGCGAATGGGATTTTTTTATGAAAACAAACTTTTCCTTCGAGAAGTTAATAATATTTTAGTAGATTATAAATGAATAAAATATTTAATGTATTATATTTTCAGTTTTCTAGAGACAAATGTTCCCCTTCTTGTTTTGATCGAAGCTGCTCAAAATGGAAATGAAGCTGAAGTTGAAGAGTACGCCAAAATATTTACAGAACACGCAAAAAAATTAGTAGAGGTAATTACTTCAATTCTTATTAATACTATATAATTATATACAATCGATGTCAGATTGTAATATTTATTTATAGGTAGCAAACCTAGTTTGCAGTATGTCTGCAAATGAAGATGGTGTCAAAATGGTTCGATACGCCGCGGCACAAATTGAAACTCTTTGCCCACAGGTATTTAAATTGATTTTTTTTTATTTGTTTTTTATATTTATCTTTTTTCTCTTGTAATTGAGATTTTTTTTTAATCTTAAGGTCATCAACGCTGCCCGAATTTTGGCTGCAAGACCCAGGTCTAAAGTTGCTCAAGAAAATATGGATGTTTTCCGTCATGCTTGGGAAAATCAAGTTCGCATATTGACAGAAGCGGTGGATGATATTACAACAATTGATGATTTCTTGGCTGTTTCAGGTGATATGTTGTGATTTAAATAGAAAGAATTCATATTAAATTTATGCTTTCAATTTCAATATGATAAATGAAATTGTATTTCATCTACTCCTAAATTAATGTATTAAATTTTTTTCTCAGAAATCATATTTTGGAAGATGTAAACAAATGTGTATTAGCTCTACAAGAAGGAGATGCAGATACTTTGGATAGAACTGCTGGTGCAATTAGAGGCAGATCTGCTAGGGTCTGCAATGTAGTTGGAGCAGAAATGGACAATTACGAGCCCTGCATCTACACCAAAAGAGTGCTTGAAGCGGTTAAAGTTTTAAGAGATCAAGGTAAATCTTTTGTCTCTGAATATTTTACATAATCATCTTGATGTTTATGTAAGTTGTTTTCAATTATTTTCAATCATTGTGCAATTTTCTATCCGTAAATCTTACAAACTTTGTTTGCATCTGTTTTTGAAAACAGTTATTATATTAATGGTAACTTCAAATAAAATGCTGAAGAAACAAATTTGTTGAATGTACAATAGTTTAATCAATTAGCAAAATGAAAAATATACGGTCTTATTTTTTTGCTGATTTTTTATTTATGATATTCTAAAATTTTTTCAATGAATTCAATACTATTATTTATTTTATTGATGTAGCTAGATTATAGCAAAATATCAACTTGTATAACATTTTAAGATGCTTTAATCCTTATGTTCTTTTATTTTAAATATATATATATATGAATTATAAAAATTGTAAAATTTTGCAATTTTATAAAAAAGTAAAAATAAATGTAACAAATATGCACTGAAAAGCGAATTTTTTGTGGATGTGTTAAATTTCAAAAAAAAAACGTACTTTCAACACATGTGTAATGTTTTATATTACCTCATGAATTATTTATTATCTAATTTAATCTATATACAATTGACGCAAAAATAAAATAAATTTTTGATGGCATTATTCAATAAGCAAAATAAATGGATTAGCAAATTAAATATTATTGATAGCTTTTAATTCATTTTAAATATCAATTTCCTAAATAAATTTGTTTGTTTCTGGTATTAGTGATGTCTAAATTCGCTCAAAGGGTTGAAGTAGCGGTTGATGCTTTATCTTCAACACCTCCAAAAGAAGTGGATGAAAATGATTTTATTGATGCCTCTCGATTGGTATATGATGGTGTCCGAGAAATTCGCAGGGCAGTTTTGATGAACAGGGTAATTATAATATTATTTGTCAAATTCTGGTTATTACTAGCTGATGTGTGTATTGAGTTACACATTTTCTTGGGTATGGTTTTTGATCATGGAATATGCACAAAACATTAAACACTACCGTCTCTTTTAATTATCTTTGTCATCAAAATTTTCTAATGAATTCTAGAGAAATCTCTAATGATCACTGAAGTTGTAATAAGGAATTTCTGTGTTATTTTTATCTGTTATCCATACGTTGTTGAAAGTTGAATTTTGATGAATTTTGTATTTAGAATAAAATTCTCTTAAAATATATGCTTTACAGTAAATTTAAATATTGTATAAAAACGCAGCACAAGCTCATTATTTAGGGTACATGTTTTATAATTAAAATATTTGAAAACAAGGGTTTACATAGCATAAATTAATATCTATTTTAATTTTCAATAGTAATTATTATAACCCTAACATTATGAGTAACTGATAATGTGTTTATAGATATTAGTTTAATTGGCGTTAAAATTCAAAAAGTTTAAACAGTGATTTCTTTTCAAAACTTTTAGATTGTCATTGCTAATTGTTTCATATTTAAAATTCCCCTGTTATGTTCCGAAAGATATTTTTTTATTTTACGTACTTTTTTTGTATTAAATTTTTACAGGACGAGGAAGATTTAGATCCTGAAGATGTAGAACTTGATGAGCATTACACATTAGAGACACGCAGTAAATGTAAGGATTGTGATGTTCATTATTTTAGATATTTTACAATATGCGTGCGAATTATTTACAACAATCCACAAGGTTTTCAAAACAAGGGTCATGTTTAATTTTTCTCTCTTTTATTTTAATTTAAATTCCAGGATGCGCAACATGAGAAATCGAGGCCAGATATTTTTTTTATATAATTTACTATATTTTTTATTTTATTGTTTTTGCAGAGTTCTGAAGATTTAGACACAGATACAGAATTTGAACCGGTTGAAGACATGACTATAGAAACACGTAGCAGATGTAAGATTGAGAAAGCTCGTTATCAATTTTTGATAACTTTTTCTACATGCACATTTAATAACTATCGCACTGGTTTTCGACTTATTTATATAGAACGCTTATCAATAATTTTCCTAACTACTGACTGGTTTTTGGAATTTATTTTGATATAAATACTAACATCTTCTCAAAACTTTGAAATCTGTAATCTATTTCTAAGTATTTATTAAAACTTTGTCTGGTATGTTGTAAATAATTTTGCATGTAATTTGCATTATTACTATACTTGTTTCAATACATTTTAGTTTATGCATTTACTTTCTTTATCAACAATATTTTGACCACTTTAACATCTTAATAATTTACACTAAATTAATTATTAATAACTTTTTCTTTTTAACTAAGTATTTAATGTTTGGTGTTCAAACTATAATATATTAATTTAACAGCTAGTGCACATACTGGAGAACATGGAGTTGATGAATATCCTGATATAAGTGGCATTACAACAGCCAGGGTATGTGTTCTACTTATTATTTCAAAGACAATTTATAAAATTTATTTTGTTTTTTTTTTCAAAAACAGATTCATAAAATTCTGATATAAAATTTTATATGCTTTAGTGCAGAATTGTGTTGTTTGTAATAAGTATCTATCATTTTATATGTGTTTTACTGTGAAATTTTTCAAATAATAAATTTATTCCATATTTACATGTATTAATATCAATTAATTACTATCTCATAACATTTTAGGAAGCTATGCGAAAGATGACGGAGGAAGATAAGCAAAAGATTCTGCAGCAAGTGGAATTATTCAGAAGAGAAAAACTGACATTCGATTCTGAGGTTGCCAAATGGGATGATGCTGGTAACGACATAATTGTCTTGGCTAAACACATGTGTATGATCATGATGGAAATGACAGATTTCACCCGGTAATAATATTTTCATTATATAAATAACTATTACATTACATCATACATTCATAATATATGTGTGAATATATATAAAATGGATATATATATAAAATTTTTGAATTTTGAAATTTTTAAATATTTTAACATTTAATTTCAATAAGTTATCAAAATTCACATGAAAGCCATTTTTGTTATTTTGATCTTAGTTAGTGAGAAACTTTCGTATTGTTTCAAAGTTTATAGTTTATATAAAAATATGAACTGTTTAAAAAATGATGTCTTCGAATTGTAAATACGAAATGTTCATTTATTCTAGTGGGCGCGGTCCTTTAAAGACTACTATGGATGTAATCAATGCTGCCAAGAAAATTTCTGAAGCTGGCAGCAAATTGGATAAATTGACTCGAGATATTGCTGCTCAATGCCCTGAGAGTAGCACAAAAAAAGATTTACTTGCTTATTTGGAAAGAATTGCCTTATATTGTCATCAAATGAATATTACTTCTAAAGTAAAAGCTGATGTTCAAAATATCAGCGGAGAACTAATTGTTTCTGGGGTGAGTTTAACTATTTTATTACATTTTTAACTTCCCAAAGGAGAAGTTTATGCTTTCATCAAAAAATCCGATTCGCTAAGTTTATGTTTTCTCGACGTTTCAAGCCATTCTGAGACCAAATTTGTAAAAAGTATATGTGTGTGTGTGTGTGTGTGTGAATGTATGATTTTTGCCGTAAATCAACATTTTCTCAAAAATTAAAAGCCATTCGATGTATTGCGATGAGGAGAGGCGTTTATCGGGAAGTTCAAGTAACTTGCCTTAAGGCAAAATACCAATACCAACTAGTTAATAATATTAATAGCAAAAATTTAATTCCATAAATTTGTGTTATGACACGTTAAACTTTTGCAGATTAATTTGTAGTCATGTAAACCTTTTATTGAAATTTATCTGAAAAAAATCTTGTTTTTTAAACTCTTGCCAAACTCTTAATTTGTTTAATTAGAAAATCAATTAAGATATTAATATCAATGTAAGTGTCTAAGTAAAGATCTACAACATTAAATTATTTGACAATGACTAAGACTATGTATTTAAGTAAACAAGTATTCTAAGACTGCTTCCAGCGAATAATACTTAGATAGTGAACAACTCTTTTGAAAAGAAACTATCTATTTGTTGATTTTGTCCGTTAACTCATCCTGATCAATTGTTTTATATCTATAACAGTTGGACAGTGCAACTTCTTTAATTCAAGCTGCAAAGAATTTAATGAATGCTGTAGTTTTGACTGTAAAGGCTTCATATGTTGCTTCAACTAAGTATACCAGAATTCAAGGGACAGTGCCTGTAAGTATTATTTTACACATCTTGTATGCTGTTAGTATTCTATATATATCTACTATCCGACTCAACATATGTCTACATGCTCTAACATTTTTTTCAGTTTCTTCAATTTCGAATTCTCAATTTTTCGAATAACTATCAAAATACAAATACTATAAGAAAGCCTTATTTTTATTAATATAAGATACATATTAATTGATAATATGTATCTTGAGATTATTATTTCTTCAATTTTCAATTTAAAATTGAAATAACATTCCTTTATTGGCCGTAAAAAAAAATTATTTTATTTTTACAGTTTAGAATAAATGGGTTGACATCAAATTGTAACTGAATTTTGACTATTTTCTAGGCCCCTATTGTTGTGTGGCGAATGAAGGCTCCAGAAAAGAAGCCACTCGTTCGTCCTGAGAAACCAGAGGAAGTCCGTGCTAAGGTACGAAAAGGTAGCCAAAAAAAGGTACAAAACCCAATTCATGCTTTGTCAGAGTTTCAGAGCCCAACAGATTCAATTTGAATAGATTCACAGACGAAGGTTGTGGTAAATATATAATATATATTTTGAAAACAGTTATTACAATTTGAAGTATAATATTTGAAATTTTCAATTTAAAATTGAAATAACATTCCTTTATTGGCCGTAAAAAAAAATTATTTTATTTTTACAGTTTAGAATAAATGGGTTGACATCAAATTGTAACTGAATTTTGACTATTTTCTAGGCCCCTATTGTTGTGTGGCGAATGAAGGCTCCAGAAAAGAAGCCACTCGTTCGTCCTGAGAAACCAGAGGAAGTCCGTGCTAAGGTACGAAAAGGTAGCCAAAAAAAGGTACAAAACCCAATTCATGCTTTGTCAGAGTTTCAGAGCCCAACAGATTCAATTTGAATAGATTCACAGACGAAGGTTGTGGTAAATATATAATATATATTTTGAAAACAGTATTACAATTTGAAGTCTAATATTTGAAGATTTCCCTATGATGTAGATTAAGTAGATATGGTATAAAATTGTATTATTGTATAGCAATTTCAATTAATTATTAATTTGAATATTTTTTAATGTAATAAATAGTTATGTTACTTATAACTGGCATTTAAATATTAACTAGTATTAAAGCGTTGCCGCTAAAATATAAAATATTGTTTGATTCACAAGATTCATTGTCGGTACAAACTGGGAATGTTAAATTAAAGCATTTTGATTTCATTTTAATTAATTTATCCTTTAGATGATTTTAGTAAAATATAAATCCAATAAGTTATTAACTATTTATTGCAATTACATGATGAAAAACTATTGATTTTATTTTAATTAATTCACCCCAAAGCTGAAACACATGATTGCTTAAATGAAATTTATATTAATGCAAGTTCATAATCAAAGATTAGTTTATTTTATACCTAGCAAGTTTGAAATTTAAAAATATAAATAACTAATAATATAATGATATTCAGATATTATCTTTTTTATTTATTTGACTTTTAATAAAGTAAATCATGTAATATAAACATGCAAAAAGATGACATTATCGAAATTCGTATATCATAGTTTTTTGATTTATATATATTTATATATATATACATATATATATATATATATATATATATATATATATCTTTCCGTTAGAAACAGATTATATTTCTTAATAATAAAACTTTATAAAATTTGTACAATTTTGAATCTATTACATAAGAAATATTTTTACATATTAAGTTATTTGAATATAAAATAATAATTTACATTTATTTCAATATTCATTTATATAATTTTATAAATTTTATTATAATTCTTATATATATATATATATATAATTATATATATATTTAATTTGAGTTTAATATTCGGGCGTAACATCAATAAAAATACAAATTAATATTTTTATTGATGTTACGCCCAAATATTAAACTCAAATTAAACATATATATCAACATCAAATTCAAGAATATTCAAAAAATATATATATATATATATATATATATATTATATATATATATTGTAGAGTTTCGAACAAGAATCCAAAAAGTGATAAAAAACAAAAAAAGTTTTTTTAAATAAAGATTTAAGCAAACAATATGTTTATATGTTTATATATATATATATATATATATATATATATATATATTAAATATATATATGTTGATTAGCCCTAATAGTTTTCAAACATGTGTTAACCATATTTAGTGCTAAATTATGTAAAAACATTTCCTACCTAAATTATCTAATCATGTGCCAATTGCTATTTTGTTGCTAATGATAACTTTTGGCCTATATAAACATAAATTTTATAGCATAAATAATAATGCAAATTTACTATCTGCAGAACTTTATAAATATTTCGATTGAATGTTAATGTAAAATTAAGGATATATTTTGATCAGCATCAATTAAGGGCTATGTTATTTCATATGCATGTGTGTGTATCCTTCTTTAATAAATACTAGTAAAATATTATTGGATTTTTAAACACCTATTGCAGAAATACTTAGTGATTTTACAATTATATATATTGAGTTTGAATTTTTTGCTTTTTGATCATTTACCAAATAATTATAGAAAAGACCATGTTTCTTGAATTAAAGCATGAAGTTATTGAAAAATATGAGGATGGAGAGAATGTACGAGCATAACACATTATAGTTATATATAATATATATTGTGTTCAAACAGATCGAACTGATAAAGTGTGTAACAGCAGCTAAAGGCCTTTAAATAAATCATAAGCAGTTTTCTAAGCTCTGAAAGATTCTGTATAAAATTCACCCTGATGCAGTTGGAGCATTGTAGTTGTTCAACAAAATTTATTTATTTATTTAATTTATGTGATTTGACAAAATAATAGCATTAAATACATCATAACGCAAGATTCCATCGACAGTTTAAGGAATAAAAAATTTATTATCCCGCCAGTCGTAATGATAAAAATTTATTAATAGAATTAAAGGAAATTTTAATGGTCATTTGTGGTTTGACTATTTCATGTACTACATAGGCACATACAGTCATTTGGAAAGAACAATCTTTCGACATAATAATAAAATTTGAAATGACTTGAGCCTCGATCGGTGTTCTGATCCATTTACAACGCATAAAGTATTAAATTTGATTGGAATCGGAAATATTCTACTTAGAATTTTTGGAAGGAACATTGGTTTGAAATTGTTACATATTGTCAACACTATTGTTAGAATGTAATAAAGTATGATGTTTGGTATTACAAGACAGACATGTTTTCTTAGAATGGCACGGACTATTACGTTTATGCACATATAATTAGAACAGAGATTTAATCTCTTAATTGCCGACCATCTTTCAATGATGTTTAATTGTAGAAATTGTGAGCAGTTGAAAATGTTATGATTTTTGTTGCATAAATAATATTTAAAGGATTTGACAGTGCTGGTTACAAAAGAATGAGAAGTGTTGGGTTTCGTAACTCTTTCGCGCAAGTCATAAACATAACTTTGACCTTTCTGCACTTTATTCATAAATTGTAATAACTTTATATGAAGGATATTCGCCTTGAAAATAATTCTCAAATTTTTCCTGTAATCTAATTTTGATAGGGCGATCGATGTTAGTAAAAAATCATATAGGTCTGGAATATTTAATTGATTTAATACTTGTACAGCAGTGTCAAATTTTTCAATGAAGTTAAGCAACTGCGAAGAATTTACAGTTTTAAAGGACATTAACTGTTTAAAATAGTTAGCGCTCAGATAATGTTTATTTTCGTATTTGTTTGTTAGTGCATCCCATAAAATTGAATAATTATTGAAAGTAGGTATAGGTAGTATTGTATTGAAAATTTTCAGTACAGGGCCTTCTAATGCGCCCATTAAATAATGAAATTTAGATATCGAATCGATCTCGGGATTCTCGTAAATAAGTGTTTTAAATGTTTCGTAAAACAGCGGCCATTTCTTGAAATCACCCGCAAAGGGTATTTCAATTGTTGGATATCCAATCGATCTCGGGATTTTGAAATAAATTTAGATGGTGAATCTTGACTTTTAGTAATAGAGGAAGTAGTATTTACAACAAAAATAGTTTTTTCAATGTATTTTATCTCCGCGTATAATTGTTCCACGGATAGAGAGGTTACGATTATGTAAGAAACTTATAAATATAATGAATTCACCTTGATGTCCGGTAAGTGTAATTGTATATACTTATAAATTAGTACTTTGTTCCTGAATCGGCAACTTGTAGAAACTCTCAACCATAATTGAGATCCAGCTCAGAAGGCAAAAATGTGGTGTGGCTTTGATTAATTAAATAATCACATCCCACAGAATCGTTGGTTATTCTAGAATATGGACTGTATTTGAAAACTAAAAAAACGTTCTTATTCTCTTATAATAACAAACTAAAAAATGAGCTCACTTTAAATATTAAAAGGAAACTCAACAAAAACTTCTAAACTCGACTGACTCGCAAGAAAACTCGAAACTAAACCAAAGAAGGAAAGCAAGAGTTGTAAACGTACTGATAACGCACTGGAAGCGAATTGAACACGGAACTAGACAGAACCCGAACTGAAAACGCACTGGAAGCGAACTGATAACTGAATCAGAAGTCAGAAGTTGTGGAAGGAAAGAGACAGGTAATCTTGATTAGAATAGAATAATTCAGTTGACATATTGCAAACTCGAGATGGGGACTATATTATTATCGACACAAGTAAATATTCATTGTGGCGTCACCAACTGACATTCAATAAATTTAATTATTCACCTATATATTTCATTTATTTCTAAAGTTAGAAAAGCGAACTGATAACTGATCATCAGAAGTCAGAAGTTGGAAGGAAAGAGACAGGTAATCTTGATTAGAATAGAATAATTCAGTTGACATATTGCAAACTCGAGATGGGGACTATATTATTATCGACACAAGTAAATATTCATTGTGGCGTCACCAACTGACATTCAATAAATTTAATTATTCACCTATATATTTCATTTATTTCTAAAGTTAGAAAAATTACAGATTTTATATTTTTTTATATACAACGGGGATCGAACGCACGGACCTTGAATTACCTAAACCATGTCCTTACGACCTTGGCCATTCGCTCACTTAGCATTCTACATTTTTAGGAAACTTATACGAGGGTCATGTAAAAAATAAGGTTCCCACATTTTTTTCAGGATTGAGGCATTTTTTATTGCAATAAATGATAAACCATCGGAAAGCTTGTATTTCAAACTATTTCTGTACATAGTCGCCAGATCTTTCAACGCATTCTGAGGAGTTTTCCACTTCTGAAAACCCGCTTCGAAAAACTCCGTCGCCACGCCTTTGCTCGGTCTTCTCCGGCGATTTTGGATGGCTTTTTTGAGTTTTGTTAGTGTCTCGCAGTACTTGTCCGAATTTATAGTGGACCCTTTAAGCATTAACTCGGTGAGCAAGACACATTTTCGGTCCCAAAACTCGATGGCCTCCCGCTCTTTTGCTTGTCGTGAACGTCTGTGCGTCCTTCGGAGAACTCCCTGCACCGTTTGAGGACGTGCTGGACGCTGATGCAAGTTTTGCCATAAACTTCATTCAACTGTCTATGAATTTCAATAGGTGTAAACTTTTTCGTGTTTAAAAATCGAATGACTGAACGGAATTCACACCTGGCTGTGACGGCGATTGCGCGCTCCATCGCGGAAGGCCGTTAAATTGGCACTAAGCTTTGCAGTGATTTTCCAGGTAGTTGGAATGGAGTGGCAAGGATCAACAATGAAAATGGTGTTGCCGGATTTCCCATAGTATCTCGCGCGGCGAGTGTACAGCGTTGGAAACCTTATTTTTTACATGCCCCTCGTATGATATTCATTTAAAAATAGACTATTTTTACAAATAGGAAATGGTTCTGTATAGTAAAGTAATTTATTTGTAATTATATTATAATAAAGATATTTCACCTCTGAGAATAATTAATTAATGAGTCACAGATGACCTAACAATCCATCTATTATACATAATATTCATGCCATTCTTTTGTGTAGAAATAATTATGAGCATCAATACATATCTTTCTATAGGTGGTTTTACTGAAGTTATTTTGTTTATATATAACATTTCAGTTATTAAATAATAATTTAAGAGCTTAGAAAATTTAAACTTACTTCAAATTTACTCCAATTGTAATTTAGACATTTTGCGAACTCTATGTTTTCCATTAGGTGTAGGATTTGATAATCAGGAAATACCAGCATGTTAATCTACAAACATCAGCAGCTTTGAAAACTTGTTGACAGAAGTTTAATGTGTTTCCAATAATTGATAGATAATTGAAATTTCTAATTCAAATCACCATTTTGATATTAATTTTTTTTATATTACTTACTGTCAGAATAGGATCATCTCTTAATTTTAACCGCTTTATGCTCGAAACTAGAGGTGGGTCGTTGACGGTTTTGCCGTCAACGAAACGAAACGGTTATCGGGGTTTCGTCAACTAGTTAAATAACTAGTTATTTTTCAACTATAGTTATTTTTAACGATTCAACGCTGGCAACGTTAAGAAACTGATAGTTGAAATAACTGTTTCATTGAAAGTTGGTAATATGAACTTTGTTCTTATAAAAGTCAAGTTGACGTTGGATTTGATGAATAAAAAGAAATAAATGTGAATTGTCACATTTATTACACACACACACACACATATATATATATATATATATAATAAATAAAGGTTTAATTTAAAAAACTTAAATATTTTCATTACAGCAAAGCCATATACTAAAACATCGAATTTACATGTTATATAAAAATAGCAATATAAAAATGTATGGTTATATAAAATGTTATGAAAAATAAAAATCAATTTTCAGGTTTAGTTTAAAAAAATTATTACAAGACAAATGCTATGAGATTTTCATGAAAAATATTAACCATTGAAAACTATAATAAATGTAACTGATTTTCTAAAATTAAACGATTTGGCGCGTGTTGCAAGTTTCTTTTAAGATGTACATGTACATTTGCAAGCAGTAGCCTAACAATAAGCGATTTTCATAGTATTGGTTGATCCTTTCCGACGCAGGTACCTGCCTACGTTCGTTTTCGACAACAAACGAATTCCTATATCGTTGAAAAAACTAACTGGCCGCCATGTTTTCAACTGTTTCGAAACTAGTTGATTTTCAACTAGTTATTTCGTTGCGACGAAACGGTTAGTTAGTTAACGAAGAAGAAACGGTTGAAAATAACCGTTCGTTGATTCAACGCCCATCACTACTCGAAACTATAAAATTGAGAATGATGTTTATTCAAGATTTCCTTCAAGTGAACACACCAATTGACATCAATAATGGTTCAATAAATATGTTATTTCTTCTTTAAGTAGAATCGATTGGAGCACCATTTTCCTAAAAAATTAACTATTAATTCAAAATATTCATTTTGCCAAAAAATATAGACTTACAACAAAAGCAATGTGATTGTCTTTCGCAAACTGCATTAAACTTAGTCGGTTATATTTTTTCTTGTATTTATATGATTTTCCATTATTCTAATTGTTCTTTATAAACTGGCACTATAAATAATGCGAAATTGGAATTAATTAAAGCACACAACTAAATCAAAAACTTTAATAATTCAATCCTGATTGAGATGCATTTGCATCGACTGCTAAACATCAACTGCCTCAATGTTTATGTAGCTGTCAAATTGTATTAGGCTCGCAGCATAAGAGAAGAGTATATGTAATGTATTTACACGAAACCGAGGTCAACCAATCAACAAGCAGGACACAATTTATCAAGAAACCAGGACCGTATTTTCGACAACTTTGAATTCTTCAAACACATATCTAAATTATTTTAACAATTTCAACATATAATTAAAATAATTTCACTAGCTCAGTTATTACTTTTATATTGTATTTTCAACTTAGGAATACACTACGACTAACTAATAACAAAATAAATTTTATTTCTCACATATACACGAATTATAAGATAAATATAGCAATATTTATATAAATAATGCAAAGAATAAACTTTGCAATTATTGTATAGTTACTGCAAATTTTCATACTCTGCAATATCTAGATTAATGTCAAAATAATATAACGGTCACCAAAACTTATTAAAATATACCAAAATAATAAATTATATTTTTCATTTAAATAAATATTCAAAATAATTACCACTAACATTTCAGCAGACGGTCCTGTGCGATACGAGCGCGATGTCAAACTCAGAATTGTGTCTGTTACCCTGGTAGAATGTATCCATTGAGAAGAGATTTTGTATGAAAACTTTTCGCCGAACATTTTTCGTATTGCATTTGTAATTACCAGGGTAACAGTCACAAATCCGAAAAGCAAATAGCGTCAGTATTGCGCAGGGCCGTCTGTTAAAATGTATACGATAATCTTTTGAATAATTAGTTTTTGAATAGTTTAAGATAATAATTAAAACGCAAAATAAATAAAATGAATATCATTTTGCATGATTGGAATTCAATATTTAAAGTGGATTAAAAATAATATTTTGCTATTAATTATTATTTGCTAAAAGCAACCTGAAAAATTTAATAAAATACAGATAAATTTTGTCATAAAAGAATCAAGTTAAATTATTTATATTTTTATTCATATAATTACGTATAAGTAAAAGTACTTTTTTCTCAGGTTACAGAGGCTACTGTAAATTCTTGAAGAAACAAAAACAATTCCTACTGTATATACTTATACAGTTGACATCATGAAAAGCTGCTTTCTCTAAACTTAAATAAGTAATTCCCATTACTTATTAACACAGTGCATTGTTAATGCAAAGTTAAACAATTTACACAAAAGTTCTTAAAAATTATGCACTCTGTCATTTCATCAGCAATAGAATTGATTACAATAAATTGTTTTAGACCAGTATTTATTAACACTAAAATCCCATGAGAATTGAAATTATATGATGCTAAATATTTTATACCTGATGATATATTTATAATGGTCTTACTATTTTTATTACGTACGGCAAACGTAAATTCATACAGGCCAAGAATTTTAAATTTATTTAAATTTAAATTACATACAAGTGCTAATTATGCATCAATAATTATATCACCTAACGGCTCCTCGTTGTACAACGTGAAAAAATTATTCAATCGAATAGGATATTTACCTAAAAATCCTATAACATATGATTCACCTTTTGTTCTATTGTATGTGTAGGGTTTTATATAAAAATTAAAATCAATTGCTGCATGATTATTATTATTATTGCGTGCATACCTATTGAAAGGTCTGAGTCAGATTTGGAACTGTTTTGTCTAATCAAAAATCTGTTTGAAGGCGGCAAATTTTTCTTAGTTAGAAAAAGATTTCCTATTTTCTTTGGTTTTCTATTCCACATTTTCCTTGCTTCTCCCACATCTACTATTGTGCTGTTATGGTCATTGTTATTTTCATGTGCTGCCATTGCCTTGTTTTTCTTATTTCTTATTTTATTTTTATTATCCAACTTCTTTATGCTAGTATTTCTCCTGGCATTTCTGATACGACTTTCATTTCCTTCTTCAGGATTGAGCTTTGAAACAGAATTAAGTTTCATTAAGTCATAACTGCAAACTACTAGATGACTTTTTTTAATATTGATGTAATACTAATATATTGCATATTTCTTTCACCATGAGCCAGATTGTTTTTTAGTGTATAAAAATAAGACTCTACAGCAGCATTCGAATACAGTTGTGATCTCTCATTGTCGAGCATCAACCCAGATCACAGTGACAAAATTGGGATATTCCTCTCCATAGCATAATTTAAAAATCCAGGACAGCAAAAATGGTTCTGATAACCTTTTTTCAGCATGTTCTTTTCAGTTTTGAGTTTGATATTGAGAGATTCCTTGTAAAACAGAATGCTTTGTAAAAGACTTTGACTCGAATTCGCTTCCTTCTCAGGCTCTTTGTTTTTTTTCCAAATCAGCGTTGCAAAAATTGATCCAATATTGCATTATTACATGCAATTTGAGAAAATTTCTTAAGTGCTAATTCTATTTCTATATGATGATATTCACTGCCTGTAATGCACACAATATTAGCAAACATTTTTGTGCATAGTCCAAATCTTGAGATTTTTTGCCTAAGAAGTAAATAATTAATTTTACGGCAAATATATATAAATCTCTATTTCCCTTAATAAATTTCTTAGCATGATACAATAGTCTCTTCGTAAAATGGCTACGACATAAATGTAAAGTTATATTCTCTTCAATTTTTTTCAAATTTCTATCATTTAGGAACACATAGCATTTATTAAGGTATTCAATCAAACTATAATGATTACAGCTGCGAATTAACGTGTGAATACGTGCATAACTATGATCAGTGACAATTTTCTTAAACGGAATAATATGACCTAATTGCATTATACAATCTGAGAAGCATCTTTGGATTGTATTAGCATCATGTTCATGTGATATCCCTGGCAACAATGGATATAGCCAGATGAATTTATGGGCAGTGAAATTACTCCTGCATAGATATAAGATCTCTTGTCGTTAAAAGGAACTGGTGGTTTTATAACATCTCCTGTTGCGTCAAAATATAGAACTGTGTCCATTTTGTTTGGAAAATACTTATTTAATATTTCATTTGCATGGATATCTACTACACTCGGTATTATGATACAAGTCGATATACTGATTGCTTAAGTGGATCTTCTGATATCTTTACCTGGTGATAAATCAAATTCACTAGTATTATATATCCTTCACTAGTATTAATAAAACAATTAATGTAAAATTTATTGGATTATTTCTATCAAAACGGTCAACAGTAAATTTCATAACCTCTAAAATAACAGCAAAAGAATTGGTTGTAAATTTCTTGAAATCAACACGAAACACTATAATTTTTCTTCACATTTATAATTATTTATTTATAATTATTAATTATTATAGGAAACACTAGTATTATAAATGTAAATTTTGTTGGATTATTTCCATAAGAGAGAGTTCCGTTCTGAAGCTTGCACTTTGGTCTTCGCGCAGTGCTGCCAACATGATAAGCCAAAGATAATGTTTAACTGTCAAGCTGAGGTGCGATGTGGGTTGCCAGGTCGCTACAACGTATAGGTCGGTGGCGACATCTAACACAGAACCATATGAACCCGGTAGCCACTACGTAGTTCCTCACGATTTGGGAAGGACTTTGCATAGAGGCGCTGCATGCAATCGCCTAAGAATCTTAGTGGATTCTTTTAAAGCAATTATAAATAATTACGGTCCTGGCTTAGGAAAAATATCAATATATACATTTATATATCCATTTCTCAAATAAACTAAGGCGGCTAGTCCATATATAATGATGGAAAAAACAATATATACATTTATATATCCGTTTCTCATATAAACTAAGGCAGCTAGTTCATATATAATTATGGAAAAAACAATATATACATTTATATATCCAATTCCTAAACAAGCTAAGGTAGCTAGAAAAATCAATATATACATGAATTTGTAAAAACTGAAATTAAAATTTACAAATATATACATTTATCGTTTTATACGCTATTAGATATATAATTATGGTCCAGAGGTTTTGAAGGAATATCAATATATACATTTATATATCGCTTTATACGCTATTAGATATATAATTATGATCCCGGTTTTGAAGGAATATCAATATATACATTTATATATCGCTTTATACGCCACTAGATATATAATTATGGTCCCGGTTTTGAAGGAATATCAATATATACATTTATATATCGCTTTATACGCTATTGGATAAATAATTATAATCCCGGTTTTGAAGGAATATCAATATATACATTTATATATCGCTTTATACGCCACTAGATGTATAATTATGGTCTCGGTTTTGAAGAAATATCAATATATACATTTATATATCGCTTTATACGCTATTAGATATATAATTATGGTCCCGGTTTTGAAGGAATATCAATATATACATTTATATATCGCTTTATACGCTATTAGATATATAATTATGGTCCCGGTTTTGAAGGAATATCAATATATACATTTATATATCGCTTTATACGCTATTAGATATATAATTATGGTCTCGATTTTGAAGGAATATCAATATATACATTTATATATCGCTTTATACGCTATTAGATATATAATTATGGTCCCAGTTTTGAAGGAATATTAATATATACATTTATATAGCGCTTTATACGCCACTAGATATATTATTATGGTCCCGGTTTTGCAGGAATATCAATATATACATTTATATATCGCTTTATACGCCACTAGATATATTATTATGGTCCCGGTTTTGAAGTAATATCAATATATACATTTATATATCGCTTTATACGCTACTAGATATATAATTATGGTCCCGGTTTTGAAGGAATATCAATATATACATTTATATATCGCTTTATACGCTATTAGATATATAATTATGGTCCCGGTTTTGAAGGAATATCAATATATACATTTATATATTGCTTTATACGCTACTAGATATATAATTATGGTCCCGGTTTTGAAAGAATATCAATATATACATTTATATATCGCTTTATACGCTGTTAGATACATAATTATGGTCCCAGTTTTGAAGGAATATCAATATATACATTTATATATCGCTTTATACGCCACTAGTTATATAATTATGGTCCCGGTTTTGAAGGAATATTAATATGTACATTTATATATCGCTTTATACGCCACTAAATATATTATTATGGTCCCGGTTTTGAAGGAATATCAATATATACATTTATATATCGCTTTATACGCTATTAGATTTATAATTATGGTCCGAGTTTTGAAGGAATATCAATATATACATTTATATATCGCTTTATACGCCACTAGATATATAATTATGGTCCCAGTTTTGAAGGAATATCAATATATTCATTCATATATCGCTTTATACGCTATTAGATACATAATTATGGTCCCAGTTTTGAAGGAATATCAATATATACATTTATATATCGCTTTATACGCCACTAGTTATATAATTATGGTCCCGGTTTTGAAGGAATATTAATATGTACATTTATATATCGCTTTATACGCCACTAGATATATTATTATGGTCCCGGTTTTGAAGGAATATCAATATATACATTTATATATCGCTTTATACGCCACTAGATATATAATTATGGTCCCGGTTTTGAAGGAATATCAATATATACATTTATATATCGCTTTATACGCCACTAGATATATAATTATGGTCCCGGTTTTGAAGGAATATCAATATATACATTTATATATCGCTTTATACGCCACTTGATATATAATTATGGTCCCGGTTTTGAAGGAATATTAATATGTACATTTATATATCGCTTTATACGCCACTAGATATATTATTATGGTCCCGGTTTTGAAGGAATATCAATATATACATTTATATATCGCTTTATACGCTATTAGATTTATAATTATGGTCCGAGTTTTGAAGGAATATCAATATATACATTTATATATCGCTTTATACGCCACTAGATATATAATTATGGTCCCAGTTTTGAAGGAATATCAATATATTCATTCATATATCGCTTTATACGCCACTAGATATATAATTATGGTCCCGGTTTTGAAGGAATATCAATATATACATTTATATATCGCTTTATACGCCACTAGATATATAATTATGGTCCCGGTTTTGAAGGAATATCAATATATACATTTATATATCGCTTTATACGCCACTAGATATATAATTATGGTCCCGGTTTTGAAGGAATATCAATATATATATTTATATATTGCTTTATACGCTATTAGATATATAATTATGGTCCCAGTTTTGAAGGAATATCAATATATACATTTATATATCGCTTTATACCCCACTAGATATATAATTATGGTCCTGGTTTTGAAGGAATATCAATATATACATTTATATATCGCTTTATACGCCACTAGATATATAATTATGGTCCCGGTTTTGAAGGAATATCAATATATACATTTATATATTGCTTTATACGCTATTAGATATATAATTATGGTCCCAGTTTTGAAGGAATATCAATATATACATTTATATATCGCTTTATACCCCACTAGATATATAATTATGGTCCTGGTTTTGAAGGAATATCAATATATACATTTATATATCGCTTTATACGCCACTAGTTATATAATTATGGTCCCGGTTTTGAAGGAATATCAATATATACATTTATATATCGCTTTATACCCCACTAGATATATAATTATGGTCCTGGTTTTGAAGGAATATCAATATATACATTTATATATCGCTTCATACGCCACTAGTTATATAATTATGGTCCCGGTTTTGAAGGAATATTAATATATACATTTTTATATCGCTTTATACGCCACTAGATATACAATTATGATCCCGGTTTGAAGGAATATCAATATATACATTTATATATCGCTTTATACGCTATTAGATATATAATTATGATCCCGGTTTGAAGGAATATCAATATATACATTTATAAATCGCTTTATACGCCACTAGATATATAATTATGGTCCCGGTTTTGAAGGAATATCAATATATACATTTATATATCGCTTTATACCCCACTAGATATATAATTATGGTCCTGGTTTTGAAGGAATATCAATATATACATTTATATATCGCTTTATACGCCACTAGTTATATAATTATGGTCCCGGTTTTGAAGGAATATTAATATATACATTTATATATCGCTTTATACGCCACTTGATATATAATTATGGTCCCGGTTTTGAAGGAATATCAATATATACATTTATATATCGCTTTATACGCCACTAGATATATAATTATGGTCCCGGTTTTGAAGGAATATCAATATATACATTTATATATTGCTTTATACGCTATTAGATATATAATTATGGTCCCAGTTTTGAAGGAATATCAATATATACATTTATATATCGCTTTATACCCCACTAGATATATAATTATGGTCCTGGTTTTGAAGGAATATCAATATATACATTTATATATCGCTTTATACGCCACTAGTTATATAATTATGGTCCCGGTTTTGAAGGAATATTAATATATACATTTATATATCGCTTTATACGCCACTAGATATACAATTATGATCCCGGTTTGAAGGAATATCAATATATACATTTATATATCGCTTTATACGCTTTTAGATATATAATTATGATCCCGGTTTGAAGGAATATCAATATATACATTTATATATCGCTTTATACGCTATTAGATATATAATTATGGTCCCAGTTTTGAAGGAATATTAATATATACACATATAATGAAGTATAAATAATCAATATAAACATTAATATATCGTTTCCACTTAAACTAAGGCAGCAAGAGCACATGTAATTATGTTTAAATCAATATATAAATTTATATATTCAATTTCCATTATTCAATTTCCTGGTCAATTCCCTGGTCAATAGGTATCCATGTATTTATTTTCTTATATGAATCCGGTAGACACTACGTAGTTCCACACGAATTGCGAACGATTTTGCATAGAGGCGCTGCATGCAACTGCCTTAGAAACATAGGAATCTTAGTGGATTCATATTGGATTCCTTTATATATATAATTATGGTCCCGGTTTTCAAGGAATATAAATAAATATGTCGCTTTATACTATATATGTTCCTCTCTTATTGAGAATTAAAATTTAAAAAACCATGGATAGGAGTCTATGGATTTGTAAAACTGAAATTTAAATTTACAAACCGATTAAAACATACATTTATTACAAACATACCTATTGGTAATTAAGTGAATTTTTTTCACTTACTGGGGAATTATAAGATGTCTATTAATCAAATATTGTTTTCAATAAAAAATTTAATGCCTAAAACAAAAGTTTATAAATATTAAAAATATTTTTTAATTCATTCTAAAAAATTATGAATTATTTTCGGACACGAAAGGCAGCAATCTACAATTAAACTATAGTTTATTGATATATTATAAATATATTAGCTAAAATATATTCTAAACTTATTAAGTAATTAATATTAAATAAGGCGGCAAATGTGATTCAATTCTATAAAGGGTATATAAATTATTTGATGTGGAGAAATATTATATCGACATGGCAAAATGATTGGTAATATTTACTTAATATCATTATTAAAAGATGTTTTCTATAAGAAACAAAGTTGTAATTGTATTACCTCACCTCTAAGAATAATTAATTAGAAATAATAATGGATCGAAAATTGCACCATATGGTATATCGAGTTTAATATTTTATTCGGACGAATTTATTACTAAACCAGATAGAAAGAGTTTTGTTATTTAGAGTTAGAGAGAGTTAGATTTTTTTATAAAATCGAACATTTTCTTGTAAAAAGAATTAGGATAATAAAATCCGAACAATAGAAGGCAAATATGTGAATGAAAATCAATAATATTACAAGCTAATTTTTTTTGTGTTATAACATTTACTATACATTATTGATTATTACTTTATGTAATTATGGTAAATATAAGCACTACAGTGCTTACTTTTCTGAAACAATAATTATTATTCATTGAATATCAAATTTAGCCTGTAACAAACAGTAATATTTGAAGAACTAGATTTTTTACATTAATAATTCAAAGATAAAACGCAATAAACTAATTAATATAATCATTGATTTTATTACATGAATAAAATAGACAGTAACAATGCAACAGAAAGATAATATTATATTATATTCCTATCTCATTGATATTCAATAATATGTTATAGGTCTCGAGTGTATCTATACATTGCTTATTTCTACAAACAATATCCAATTATAATATTTATGTATATATACAATGACATAACAATATTTTACAATCATATATGCAAATAATAAAACATCTACAATTTTCACAGGTCACACAAATTGGTCTTATTAAGTAACCAAATTATTTATCAATAAAAATTTAACACTTCAAGGAATAAATTACAAATATTCAGATAACTAATCAATATAAAATATAATAAGTACAGTCTTATTAATTATAATAAATTAGGGTTTAGATGGGCATTCGGTGGATATATAGTATATACATACAGAAGTAAATCGATTACAAAATCAATATTGTAAAGAATGGTGTTACGTAAGGAATGATTAATTGAGTATAAACCATGTATAAATAATTAAATAAATTATTATATTTTGGTCAGAGATTTGTCAACATTTAATTATAGGATTATCATTTATAAATTCTGGATAAAACATAAAAAATTCTTATAAGTTTTAATAAAAATAAAAACAATTATTAATATAATGAATATATATACTAATATGATAATATTTATTTGACATATTAAGTCCATTAAATAAAATGATTTCATATTTAATTCGATAATGATTTGCGTAATGCTCTCTTGTAAATTTCATCAAAAAAAATTGTTTTTCATTATTTTAATGTGGGATTATAATAAATTATTATTTTCATCTTCAAACCTCATTGTTTTAACATTTTGCAACTTATTATCCATAGTGCTACAGATTTAAGAATAAATTTAATGGAAATTTTCTCAATGCATGACGTCATTGAAAAATGAGTGGCAACAGTATATGCATTAATAAAAAGGAGCTATAGAAACTGAAACACTAGTTATCACAGGACTAACTGATGATTTTTTACTCACAATTGCCTTTTAATGCAATATCTGAGTTTGCGATATGCATATACATATACACATACATATGTATGTATTGTATATGTACATACATATAAAAGTATTAGAATTAAATTTTTTAAATAGAGCATAAAAATGATGTTGGCATCACCTTCAAACTTTTTATAGGCAGTGTTTCGAATAAATGCTTGAACTTTAATAATTGAAATACTTTTCAAGAAATGCTAAATAATATTAGGAATATTATCGAGCTCTGTTATTCAATAAATATAACGACATAATTTTATTTTGATATGTAAATATAAATAATATAAACAATTTCACAATATCTTATTCTAATAAAATCACTGGAGAATGTTGTACTTAATATTTATATAAAAAATTAAACAAAATGAAAATAAGTTATTTTTAATTTAAATTCTTAAACATATTCTCAGGTCACAATTTAAATAACATTTTTATATACTACTATCAACGGATTATGAATGATTGCAACAATCTAATCTAAATGATGTTAGATCTATTTCAATCTATATATTACGCAAAACGCACCGTCCCAAAAATATGGTATCCTTAAAAGAAAATTTTAAATAAATCCGTTCAAATATGAATATCATACATAAACTAAATAGTCTATTTTTCATTATCACTGGTCTTTGAAAGGAATTACTGTGGCAGATAGTTCTGCCTTATATTGACACACAAGTAAAAACGAGGATTGAAATACATTAAACTCAATAGCTGTTTGTAGTAGTATTTACAAATTTTTACCTTTGAGATTCTATGCGATTACAGGAATCTTGGTGGTCCAGTAGGGTAATGTTGACTGGGACCCGGACTGTGTCTATGCATGCTGTAAGGAGACGTGGATCCGGACAAATATCTGTGGTATCCATTCGATGAACCTCCTGACAACGTGTTGTGCTAAAAAATTTAATTAAAGGTTAATTTGTCACTAATTTACTGTAATTAAAATATTTTATTTAAATTTAACACATTCAAAATTTGTATCTTCAGAAAAAGTACATTAGAAGGAATTTTATGAAGTTTATTTGAATGACAATTGTGAAATTGATGGACTGAGAAAAGTATTTTTTTGTCAAGATCTCACAGAGTATATAATTTCTATTATATCTAATATAAATGTTATTCCACATTTAATTGCTGCAAAAATTAATGAAATCATAATTTATCACTTTGCATCATAGCAAGCTCAAATTCGTGTCGCCATTCTTAAATTTAAATACTATCTAATAATATTTTTACTATGACATACAGTATAATACAAAACTGTTAAACTTCTTGTTACCACAAATGGCTTTTTGAAGCAATGAAGTGAATGAAGTGAATGAAATAAATCACATAGTTAATAAACTAGAATTTTATCTAATTGTAAGCGCAGAAAGTGATAATTCTATATGTCTATGTATGTTGAACTGAAAAGCCCATAAAATTAAAAACAAGTGTATATTCAAACAGTAAGGACATCCATTAAAGTCAGTTATAAAGCACCATCAAAAATAGAACTAGTGGTGTATGGCATCGTGCCTTAAGGCAAATTGCTTGAACTGCCCGTACCGTAACGAAATGTTCGAGGAATATAAAATGTTTTCAAATAGAAATAATAAAACTGAAATGCAAAGTTGAAATTATTTGTTCAAAGTATATTAGAACTTTAGTTAGAATTCAATTCAATTCAATATACAAAAAAAATTGAACAAAAAAGAAAGAAAAATTTGAAACAAACAAAATTTTTCTTTCAGAAACAATTATTTTGTTAAAACAAGCAGAAAGTTCTTCGAATCATTCAAATCGAACGCTTAGTTTTCTCAAAAACTGCCATTTTTTACACATCTGTATCTTTGGAATGGCTGGAGCTGTGTTTGCCAAAAATTATTCACCTCTTCTTCCAATCATTACAAATCAAATGTTTATTATATCATTCAAATCGGATACTCCATTGTCTCAAACTCTCAAACAATTTGTATTTTCTGCACTCTTTCCTCTGTACCTCCGTAACGGCTGGACCTGCCTTTGCCAAAAACTAATCAGCACATCTCCCTATCAATAGGAATCGAATATTTTTTCAACCATTCAAATCAGTTCATCCGTGCGCCCAAAAACGTGGACGAAAAAATGAGGACATACAAAACGCACACACACACACACATTTTTTCTGAGGTATGCCAAAATGTTCACAAACTTTCAAAACGTGAAGATATGCAGAAATTTTCACTTTCGTCCCATTCGCAAAAATAATCTTAACTACACTTAAGTATGTCGCAAACAGATTTAATACATTCATATTGTAGCATAAGTAATTGAGTCAACAGCAACCCTTAATCATCATTTTTATTATTTCTGCCATCATCATTATTTTTATTACTTTCCTTATTATAATAATATTGTTATTATTTATTTTTATGTTATCTTTTTTATGTCTTCAAATTTTCTTTTGACTTGCAACAAACCTTACTTAATCCTTATTCAATATTGCTAAATTCAAATTTAAAGTAACTGTATAAAATCATAATACCATATAGATACCAACCTGTATTAAAGAATGAGATGCACCCGAATATGAACCAGTACGATGCGCCATCACTTGGCCCGCCGTATGAATGTGATGACTAGGTCCATCCCCTAAATCAAGTTGTAGTGCCTCTTGCTGCTGGGCATGTACATGTTGTTGCTGTTGCTGCTGCTGTGATAACAACGACAGCTGCGAATGGTGCGCGGAATGTTGTTCTTGGAGCTGCATTTGACCAAATGATGCTGTCGCCATTGCAACATCAGGCATTATATCGGAGAGATGGCCGTCGCTGCAGGAACTGCTTTCCTGCTCACAAGGCATTCTAAAAACATGATCATTTAGTAAACAGAATCATTCGTCATAAAACATGATCATTTAGTAAATAGAATATCAAATAAAGAGCTATAACTTCTACAAAAAAATTAAATCGCCATGAATTGTTAAAAAAACAAATTATAAAAGCAATCACCTGTATTCTCCCTCAGTGACTAATGCTGGTAACTCATGTCTTTGCATACAAGTGGCTTGACGAGGGAAAGTCATATTAATTGTATGCCTTGATGAGTGGCTTCCAACTCCAGTGGACTGAGACTGAGTATTTGATGATATCTTGGCTGGTGAAGGGGGAGGAGTGGCATTACTCTGAAAATATACAAATTAATATTTCAAAAACTAAGCACTAATACTTTTTCATAATTATTTTTTTTAGCGCTTTATAAAGTATAATAGCTATTTTTTAATTAAATATTTAATAACTTGTGAATGTCCTCTCAATGGCATCTCAGAGTCTTGTGCTTCTTGAGAATAATAACAAGCAGCATTTTCTAATAAATCAGCGACAGCATCCGGAAGATTAAACTCACGAACTACTCTCAAGCGGATCTGTAAAAAGCAGTTTATTTAGATTTTTTTGATGTAAGAATTTTGTCTTCATAGAATTAAATACCAATAAGTAGCTTATAATATAAATAAACGATAGATATATTTCAATCTTCCATCAATTTAATGAATAGTAATTAATTATAAGTCAATTAGTTATAAGTCATTTATAACTATCTAAATATGGTGATCTATTTCTCACCTGTCTATTTATTTCATATCTTGATGATAGTGGTAATGTAATCGCTCTTTGACAACTAGGACTTTGCCTAAGTTTTTGTTCCCTCTTCAACATGGCAGCCATAGTTTGACTATCTGGTACAGGCAAAGCGTTTGCTACAATATCAACGCCTGCAGCACCCATTGCTCGTGGCGGTTCCGAAACCATGTATAATGTGTCAGGAATATCAGGAATATATCTGCCCCTTCTTAATCGAACTAACTCCACCTCTTGTAAAAGTTGATCCTCCAATAATGACTACAAAAATTATTTATATATTTATTTTATGAAATTGTAATGGCAAAAATTCAATAATAAGTTTATAATAATATAATATAATAAATAAAATTAATGTTGTACCTTAACTTCTTCATAATATGGCATAAAAAGCCGCGGTCTAACAAATAAACCATTATTTTTACCACCGCGAATCCATGCGTTAACTCTGAGATTTTCTCTATCGTCGCCTATCATGTGGGATGGTGGTGTACTGACTAAACCCCTGAAATCAGAATATAAGCAAAATTTTATTTTTAACTAATATGCTATAAATATAATTTAACCTTTCTTACATTCTCAATTATTCATTTATATTATCCAAAATATTAAAGAACAACTCCAATAATTCTTTATATTTTTGTAACAACATAAAACATCAATAAGAAATTTATTTAAAAGTGATTTAAAAAAGTTCTTGAAGTATAAGAAGCAAAATAAAAATACAGAAATTTTTTCCATCTAAAATAAAATATTTATCCAAATACATAAAACAGATACAATTGATTTGATTTGCTGTACACACACGGAAAATAATGAAATGCTTCAGATTATAAATCAACCAACTTGACTAGTAACCACTAATACAACATGATTCCACATAAATGATTTTTAAAATTGAATTTGAACTGTTTAACTTTTTATATATTTATTAGCAAACCCGACGAACTCCGTTTTGCCACCAGATGGTTTCGTGAGAAAGATGAAGAAATTGTTTGTTTGTTTTATATTTGAAAAGGAAAAAATTGATTTATTATACAACAGTAATGAATTTATTTCGATTACAAAAATGAAGTGTTTTTTAGTTGAATTTCTCTAAGTAAATGAAAGTGAATCCGCAAATTATCCGTTTCATTGAAGTGCCCTCTAGCAAACCTCAATTTTTGTTTTTTGGTCTGACCTTAACACAAACAAAGCGGATAGTTTTCCAACTTGTGAACAGGCAACGTATAACTGTGCATGTGAAAAACAATGATTTTCTAAATAATCTATTTGAAATTTATTCCGCAAACACTAAGCGATTGGCCTTGCGACTTGTTATTGCGAACGCAAGGCGAACTGGAAATTGCAATCGTTTGAAGTCAAACGGAAGACCAGTCGGAATCATTGGTATGTCACAAAATCGCCAGCAATTTTTGATTGAATGGTGAAATTCAGTACGTGTATATCATTATTCTTTGCGTCAAGAATTGCTCGTTGACTTAGACGTTAACCAAGCATAATTCTGATAATTCTCACTAATGTCATTACTCGAATATTTAATTACGGTGCGTGAAGTTCCGGCAGCTTGCATTAAGGCACGATGCCATGCACAACTAATGTTCTTAGCTATAAACCTTGCGGAGCCCGAGACCTTTCCAACGAATGCAAAATTGTCGAAATCGGTTCGTGCGTTATGGAGTTATTTCGTCAGGAAGAAAAACCCGACTTATTTTTATATATATAGAAGATAATCTATTTGAAATTATTTAAAACAATTATTGATTATTTTTATTACTCGAATTTTTAATTACGGTGCGTGAAGTTCCAGTAATTTGCATTAGGGCACGATGCCATGCACCACTAATTTTCTTAGCTATAAACCTTGCGTAACCCGAGACCTTTCCAACGAATGCAAAACTGTCGAAATCGGTTCGTGCGTTTTGGAGTTATTTCGTCAGTCGGGTGACTTATTTTTATATATATAGAAGATATTATATAAAACTATTTTGTACAATTCAGAGTTTTTAAATTCATAAATATTATGTTATATTTGGAGATTATCACAAATAGAACTTGATATACCTAGCTAATCCTATTATGCTATTATTATAATTTGTAATATTTTATTAAAGTACCTTCTGATAGCCTGATTTAATATCTCACTACTTGGTGGTAAAACATGGTCCATTCTGACAAGTGGTAACAGCTCCGAAAGAATTTCACGTAGTTCAACATCACTTAAGTCTCTCTTCTTAACTCCTTTTCTAGCTACTGAATGTGCAGTATGACTTAGAATATTTGGTTCTAAAATTTCATATTAGAGGTTGTTCATTATAATTTACCAAATACACTATTTAATCATTTGTAAAAATAAAGTAATATTAACCTCTGTCTTCCATTCGTCTAATTAATTCTTGTTCCCCCCACTTCAAGACTGCCTGCAAAACTTCGAGTTCACTTGCCTATTTAAATTACAAAAAATCAAAATATGTAAACTATCATGTATATTATATTTAGTGATATAATATAATAATTATTAAAATATATAAAAATACAAATAATTTATGATAATAATTTTATAATTCATTTATTTTATTTCCATAATCTATGCATTTATAAAAAGCGATAAAAAAATGATGAAGAAAACTATATTAAATCATTGTACTATTTTTATATTTTACTATTCAATTACTAAATATTTATACGTACTTGCAAAAAATGACTTTGCAATACTGTTATCAAATGTGTCTTATCTAATTGATGAAGAACTGTTGATAAAGCCACTGGTTGAAACTCCTCTCTTAAAAAGTGTAGTGCTTGCCTGAAACATGATATTATTTTATATTTAAAAAAATCTTCATATATGATATGAGATATTTTTTTTTTACAAACCTGTGCACCCAAGCACTACCATGTGGTTGTGCACCCCAGCGTAACACACCAGGCAACGACTCTGGTGTCAGCCAATCTAAGATGAGATCTTCACAGCCTTGAGCAAGTATATCTAATTCAAGAAATCTACCAATCTGATATAATTCCATTGCTTCTTCTAATGCACTTGGGCGAACTCGACCAGTATGTGTCAAGGCCTGAACCTTGCAATAATTAATATTAGTTATTTCACAATAAAAATAGTTGTATGAATAATCACAGACAATACTATATTAATAAGCAGTTCAATACAATTAATTAGGCATTCATTCAAAATTGGGAGTATTAAAAAACAGTAGAAAACAGCTAACACAGCTGAGGCATATTTCAACATATTTTCATATAATCCTTATTTATTTATTTATATAGAGATATTGCACATCTCTATATGAATTTATATAGAAATGTGAGCTTTTATGATATACTTTCCTCAACCTGGTATTTCTAGAAGACAACCCAGTGGTAAGATTATATTAAAATATTGCTAATAGTTATGTGAATATATATATATTGCCTAAAAGGCTATTTTCTCTTGAAATCATATTTAAAATCTATAATCTCAATTGAAAATCTGGTATCAATACTGCTTGATATCAAACTGTACTGGAGATATAGACCCAGATAAGCCATGGAAAACTCAAAAATGTAATCTATTATATTAAGTTTAGATCAAATAAGAAAATAAACTGCTTATCAAATACCTCTCCCAAGCTGCCAGAATTTCCACAGCCGTTGCCTCTTATAATTAAAGAGAGATCAACTGTGTCTAGATAAACAGCATGTAATAAAACTCTGGCATATCTCTTCGGAATGACACTTTCATCTAAAACTATTCTAGTAGCCACATGCAAGGCTCGCTCGGTGTGATCTTCACCATTACGCGTGCGCCGTTGAATTAAATTTCTGAAAATAAATAAAATGTATAATTTCAGTCAATATTATGTTTCAAATTGTATTGTAAACTATTATTAATAAATTAGAAATATTTCACTAAATTACTAGTGCTTAATCATTAACATAAAATCAATTCTGTTGATTCAGAAAAATATATTTTTTAAAAGCAAAACATCTTAAAGTTCTACTATGTTCATGAAGAAATTTCTCCATTTCTTCATCCTTTATATTATATAGATAATTAAGGGTAATCACCGAAAAAATGGTGATCTAGCGCTAAGTATAGCTTTATGACAAGGCAGTTCTAGTTTCGGTCTGAAACCATACTCAGAGCTCCCAGAATCAGGTCTGTGATAATCTCCAGTTTCTGCAGTAAATACCAAGGCAGCATCAGCGTAATCACCTGGGAATATTTTTAATTACAATTTCCATTACAAACTTCAAACAAAGCTACACAATACATCATAAATTGCAAGTTTTCAAATTACGATAGCTGTGTACTACCCTTTAATAGACATGCAAAATTATTTTAATGCAATTAAAAACTAAACTTGAACAATATTTCAAAAAATGTCCAAAAGCAAACCTGATTCAAGAAGGTATCTGAGATCATTTTCCAATGGATTTGGTGTTCCAAATTCTTCACCCAATCTCCTTAACAGAGTCATATCCATCGAGGGATCATGACATAAATCACCTGTATATAAGTACCGTAGTAAAGCGGAAAACATTGCCACATCTACCGTTGTGGTGCGTAATTCCAAACAAATTCTAAAATAAATATAATATGATTAATAAATAAATGAATAGCCACATATGATAAGATATTTCGTGGTATTGTTAAATATTTCAGCATTAACATGAGATCCAAGTACTTTTCGAAACATGACTTTCATATTACACCTAATAAATCCTTTCAATAGTTTTAACATTTCAATGGATTTCTGAGAATATACTTCCCATCATTTGAGTATACTATAAGTAAGAATTTTATCTTCATTGTATTTTGAAATATAATTATACTTTATAGAAAAATAATCAAACTTGATAGCTCATGAAAGGATAACGCGCGATACCAAAATCTAAGCATATTTCAATTTTTCGGTGTTATTATGAGACTTTTATAAAAAGCATTTAAAGATATATCGTGCTGTATATATTTACCTTGCTCCATATCCTGGACATCCTGCTAACAAATCTCGGAAATAAGGACATCTTGCAGACAGAAGAGCCCTATGTACAGGAAAAATGGCTCCTCTGAACACCAGGTCCGCATCTGTACAATGTTTTTGTTCGAATAATGTACATAGATCCTGCTTGAATGTTGTTGCTGGTGGTCTAGCCAGCTCAGCTTGTACAGATAAGTCCTAGAAACATATATCATTTCAAACTTGAATTGTTAGCTAACTTTAATTTAAATGGTTAAAGATAATGCAGGCAGCTTTCATACATACATTATTAAATAATAAAACAAAACATTTAACATTCAGTTAATTCGGAAAATGTATATACAAAATTGTTGCACGTAAGCAATTGACGTTATTTTTTCAATATTATTATAACTTATAACTTTAAAATATTTCACATTGTTTATATACAATTTAAATATTTCAAAATTTGATGTTTTAGAACGAGCTATTAGAAGTATAAAATAAATGATTAAAAATGATTGCTCATATATTTAAACAATGGAAAATTTAACGACAAATTATTAGATTGTTCTGATGGAGTTTGTTTCTAAATATTATATTTATGGAGCAGTAATAAAGAAAAAACTACTGCTATATTTCATTGTGCCTTAAGGCAGATTCAATATTGAATATGCAATTTTACATAATTTTATAAATAATTATTATTGGTCTATTTTCATTGTCAATTATAGAAATCCAATACATCATCATGAATATCTTGTGTCTATTAATAACAATAAATCAATGTAATTAGTAGTATGTAATAGTATATAATAATACAGTATCAAATGGTATCAAAATGGTACTTTGCAAAGCCAAATCCTGGGTATTTGATAAAATATCAAGCATTTAATGAATGTGCGAGATAACGATAAAAAGGAGGAAAATGCCCTATGCGTTTTTATAAGCAAAAATAAGCCCACATATGAAATACATAATTATTATATAATTAATATAATATGAATAATAGAAAAGTAAACCTTTAACGCTGCGAGAGCTTCATATTCCTCTAACAAAGCACCAACTTCTAGTGGAGTCCAATCAGAAACCAATTCCCGCAATACTCTTCCATGATCACAAGTTTTGGACGACCTACGACGCCTAATAAATTTTTTTCGTAAGGTTGCAAACCCATTCACTTTCTTCTTTCGCTCTCTATAGAAAAAATGCATTATAAGATAAAGGTAAAGGAATAGGTATATTTTACTAGAACTACTCATTTTAAAATACTCTAGGAAAAAGACATTATACATTGACCAAAAATTGTACTATGCGATATTGTACTTATACGACTTATATAGGAAAAGAGTCTAAATAAAAGTGCATGAAAATAATTCCGTAAGTAAAGTTTTTATTTAAGTTTATTGATTATCGGTGTAATTCTCTATAGTAACTAATGCGACAAGAATGTTGTACTCTTCTTTTATCTATGCCTTAGTACATTAGTACATTAGATCATTTCGAAGAACAATTATACCATAAGAACAAAATAATACGCATACAATATGTAGAATAATGTACAGGTGGAAGGATTAAGACATTTCGCAAATCATTTCGTAAAAAATACTTTTAAAGATTATGAATAAATAAATAATTAATTCAATATATAAGTAATTAAATAAATGTTTAGATTAAGTTATCATCCTTATGAGCATTTTAGATTTACTAATTTTCCGCCAACGAGTTATAAAAAAAGCTCTCAGCCGTGAAGGAATAATAAAATAGCATTAAATAAATTATCAAATGTTATCATTGATATCTATAAAACAAAATGACTTTATTTAGTAAATACAACAACATTTAAACATTTTAAAATTATTCAGAAAATAAAAATATTCTCAAAAATTACAAGAAGGAATTTTTGTTTCATATTATAAGCTTTTTAAAAGAAATTGAAATAAAAATGTAAAGTGGATATTATTAATTCTTGCAAAATTCTTTTTACCTAACAACAACCCCCATAGGCGGCGAGGGTGAGTCAGTTGAGGCGCTGGCCCCCATAACGACAACAGTCGCTCCCCCGGTCATGCGGGCTGGGGGCGCCCTCCTGACCACTCGCGCAAAGCCACAGCCTCGCACGCCGACACTATCTTGCTGGTCGAGTTCTCGATGACCGATGTTATGTTCTTGCCTCCGCCTACATAATAGATATGAATAACATTAATTCTCGTAAGGATAAGGTTTATTTTTCAATATATTCCTTATTATTTAAGTTTAGCATTGTTAACACTTTGACTACGGAAGTCAACAACGTGTCGACATGCTCTTTTATGCCACATTTTCTGACAGTGCTACATTTATTTTGAATTTAGTTACTTTTACTATGATGATGATATAGGGAATATTATCATCATAGTAAAAGTAACTAGTTAGTGATTCCTACCCATAAAGAAAAGGCCTTTATTATTTTTGAACCTTTTACTCAAAAGGTAAATTTGTACATTCGTACTATTACTCTTATGCATTGTAAAATATCATTCGCATATTTGCAATAAAATTATTATTAACTCCCCGAAGGAGAAGTTTATGTCTTCATCAAAAAATCCGATTTGCTAATTTTATGTTTTCTCGACCACTTAAGCCATTCTGAATCGAATGAGACCAAATTTGGAAAAAGTGTGTTTGCCGTAAATCGAGGTTTTCTCAAAAACGGCTGGACCGATTTCAAAAATTTAAAAGCCATTCGATGTATCCCGATGTGGACTATTGCTTGTCAGCGACGATCGGCCAAGCAGTTTCTTTATAAATCGCAGAAAAGTGAAAAAATTTTCGTCCACGTTTTAGCCCGCAATTCTGAAATGATTTTGAAAATTCAAAAACCGTTCGAAAGATATTGGTTGGGAATAGTGCTGATTAGTTTTTGGTAGAGATCGGCCGGGCCGTTTTCTTGTAATAAAGTTTTAAAAAAAAATTTTCGTCAATTTTTATTATTATTTTTTTGACGGTTGCTACCATAGTCTTCTAGATCATACTAAAATATTACGGCCCTACGACAACTCGTTTAGTTTTAAAAATTCGTCAAAGTTTGCAAAAATTAGTATCGTTTTTGTGGCATTTGTCATAATTAGAATTTTCATCGACGTTTGCTCAAAAACGCCTAAACCGATTTAAGAAATTTGATGCATCTCGATGATGATTATCGTTTGTCAGTTTTGTGCGACGATCGGCCGAACCGTTCCTTTGCAATTTGGAAAAAAGTGTTAAACTTTTCGTCCACATTTAAGCTCATACTACCGAATCGATTTTAAAAAATCAAAAACTGTTCGAAATATATTAGTTGGGAATGATACTGATTAATTTTAGGAGACAATCTACCCAGCCGTTTTCTTATAATTAACTGTTGAAAAAAAAATTAAGTCGAATTTAAGTTGAATTTAAAATTTAAGTTTTTCATGGAACTTTTTTTGGCGATATATATCATGGTCTTGTAGAACTTACTGAAATATTACGGCCTTACGTCAAGTAGTTTAATTTTAAAAATTCATCAAAGTTTAAGAAAATAAGAAGTTTTTTTCACGTTTGTTAAAATTAAAATTAGATGATTTACTTGGTATAACGATAGAGTGTTCGTTCGTTTTCAATGATTTGTGATAAATCCACTCGAAATACTTATAATCACTCATAAATTAATTTATATTTTATTGATTAAGTCGATTATTTACACATATCGGAAAGTTTATGTAAATTGCCTCAAGGCAAAGTACCAAGTAATATAGTTAAACCAACTAGTTATTAATTATTTGGTCCTAGTTAGTTGCCTAAATAAAATACATATTGACCCACAGGTATAAGCCGGTCCTTCTTATAAACCATCAAGGTTTTAGCAATAGGAAAAACAACAATATTTTCTCGCAAGTGTAAATGGCAATTGTTACTTTCCACCTCCCAAATTGTTACAACCGTTTACAGTTTTGATAATAAATAAAAATGTCGACAGCTTCTATTTTTCCTAAAAATAACTTAAAAATCGGTAAAATATATCATAATATAATCGAATTAAGAAAAAATTAAACTATTTTTTAAATAAAACGTTTGAGCATGGGAAAACTGTGTTGGTGCAAAGACCTCCGCAGTAAAGGTATTAAACAATATTAAACATGACTTATTCTATATTGGTGATTAATTGTTTATGTTAATTAAATTTATAATTTTTTAATTAAAATAAAATTTCATACTTTTACAACGAATAAAATGTATAGAACCTGCTATACTGCGAAAGCACAGGCCCTTGGCCACCAGGCCGCCTGATGTCTTCGCTGTGACAATCCTCGCTGCCGGCGCTCGCCCAATGCAGACCGCACGGTACCAGACAACTGAACAAGTTCATCTCTCACCCAGACAAGAGCCTTAAGGAATAGAACAAGATTTTGATTACAAACTAGTATTTATCAAGTAAAACTGGGAGTTCAAACATTGTACAACAGAAGATTGTATGTATGTTTAAACTATAAAAAATATAACTCAAATGCTTTAAAGACAATCAAGGATGATAAGATAATTAAAAAATATAATCATGCTTTGGAAGACCAAAAATGCAATTTTATAGAATTAAATAAATTTATATACTTTGAATCATTGGTTTGAGTGATACATGAAACTATAGACACTAGTTAATAGAAACAATCAAAATTTGAAATGAGATAATGTGCGTTTAATTAAAAATATTTCAAGAAATTTGACGGATTAAATCTAGCTTTGACGGATTAGATATGAAAATAACTTTATTTGTAATATTATTAAGTCATATTTAAGCAGAATAATTTTATTGTGGTCTAATATTTTGCACTTACTATTTTCAGTATGGTATTATAGAAACTATTATAAAAATGATTATTTTACTCTTTCATAATAGTAAAATAGTTAGCAGAAAGTTCAATTTCCCTTACTCGATCGATCTATATCTCATATTTAAATTTTTTAAATTATAAGTAGTAAAACAATAAGTAGCTTATGTATGTAATCGATTGTTAATAGTTTTATAGAAAATAATTTTGTCATTTGTCATAAGAAAAGTTAACACAAAAGTTAAATTATTAACAAACCAGATGACTTATTTTAAATCAGAACTTATTTTTAAATAGAATTTAATTTTTAATAATATAAGTATTTGGTATTTTACAATTTTTTAAACAGGATAACAGAACACAGCAATACATTTCAATTACTTCAGTCATTCACATACACTTATTGAAATGATATATGTATGTAAGTATTTTTAATTAAAGAAATATTTGTTAGTGCATTTTTTTATAACCAAGCAATATAAGTTATTTGCACTAATGTGTTTTCACCGAAGTATTACTTGTTTAGTAATTTTTCATTAAAGTTTTTATTGAAGTATTTACTCATTTTCATGATAAGAGTAGTAAAAAGGACAGTCGACCGATTTTAGAAAATTTAAATTCGTAGTTCAAAATAAGTCTCAATTCTTGAAAACTTGGAGCAATTGTGTCATTGTTTTTGCTTGTGGTCCAAAAAATGTTCTTCACGACTATGGTTACAAAGTTTAAATGAACAAAATTAGTAAAAATTTACCACAATAACAGAAAAATGATCACTTTTAAATCGACTATGATTAAATAATTTTAACGTTGATAAAATTAATTTAACCCTTTCGCTACGACTCGTAGCCTCGTAGCCTTCGACGCTAATTTATTACTCTGCGCTAAATTATTGTGAATTCTACTTTGTTATTTTAATTTTTAATTTTTTGTAAATGTAATAATTAATTTCTAAATATACTTTTATTGATAATAATGGGGAAATATTTAAATATGCTGTAAAAGTACTTGAGCGGTCGCTGGCTCGTACAGCAGTGCCACCCCTGCGGAAAACAATCTCGTAGCACAAGGGTTAATTGAATAGAATGTTTAACATAATTAATAAATTATATATGTACACATAAATAAAGTGACAAAATGCGTAAATAATTTGTACCAAAAAAACCTTTAATTCTCTAACAACTCAATATCTAAATACCATAGAAAGTATTCATTTACAATTTTCTATGTAACGAATGAAATCATTCAAATGCATTTTGGATTATTTTGTTAACTAATCTCAAAATATTTTACCAAACTACTTTAATTATCATCTCACAATGAATATTCATGATTACTCCGCTGCTTGGAATTTTGAAATTTATATTGTGTTCTGTTTAGAATCAAATTTAAATATTTTTATATTATTAATAAATAAAAAGTCTTCGATCGAAGTGTTGATTATTAATCTTCATAAAATGAATTCACTCAAACTCATTTATTGGTATTTTTGGTACAGTGGCACTTAAAAAACTGATTGTAGAAAAACTAACTCTAACTATGATTGTTATATTTACAATACTATGAAATATCATAGTAATGACTAATCTCTGTAAATGTACATTATTATAATTTGTTTAAATAAACAAAATATATGCGTGCATGAATAATATTGTTTAAAATTCAGTCTTATAATGTTATATGTTTTTAAATATATATATATATATATATATATATATATTATTATATATATTATGGTGGTCCTGAATATGGACATTTTCTTGCTCCCAAGGGCTTAAATGGTTCCAAATTGATAAAAAACTATTCTCTGCAAGTTTTATCTCTTAATATTAACTTTTAGATAGAGCGCAATTCAATCAAAGATTTGTATGTAAATAGCATGGACAAATTTTCAAAAATTTTGCAGGGCATCGAATTTTCAATAAAAAATGACACGAATTTTCACTGTTAAATCATTTGTCGCTAAGTTATACCTAAAAAATGTTTCTTTTAGTTTCCAAAATTTTTTACATGCTTTTTCCATACGAAGTTTGATTGAATTGCGCACTATCTAAAGGTTAATATTAAGAGCTGAAACTTTCAGAGCATAGTTTTTTTATCAATTTTGAACCATTTGCTCCCTTGAGAGCAAGGAAATTCGAAAATGTCCATATTAAAGACCACCCTAATATATATATATACATATATATATATATATATACATATATATATATATATATATATATGTATATATATATATAATTAAAAAAATAAGAGTCAGAACAAAACAATGCTCACAGGAAACATAAATAATCTTCAGCATAGCACTGATTTCTTTAAC
>NW_020537324.1:52830222-52847746 GCF_003426905.1 Ctenocephalides felis
TTTATAAAAACTTTTTTTTACATTTTTTCTAAAAATCGAAATTATTTTCATTATATCTCAAAAAGAATAAAAGATACGTATAAAAGCATATAGATAAAAATCAAGGAGATCTTTCTGGCTTATTATTGTTTTTTATACCCTTTTTTCCTCTCTGTTTACTGCACTAATAGACATATTTCATATTCAAAATTTAAAATGAGATAATGTGCATTTAATTAAAAATATATCAAGAAATTTGACGGATTAAATTTAACAATATTAGATATGAAAATAACTTCATACGTAATATTATCAATTCATATTTAAACCGATAGATAGTTCATGGCTTTTTTCTTACTCGATCGATCGATATCTCATACTTAAATGTTTAAATTATGAGTATTAAAACAATAAGTAGCGTATGTATATATATGTATGTATATATATAATCAATTGTTAATAGTTTTATAGTTTATAAATCAGAACTTATTTTAAAATTGAGTTTAATTTTTAATAATATCAATTTTTGATATTTTAGATTTTTTTTTACAGGATAACAGATCACAGCAACACATTTCAATTACTTCAGTCATTCACATACACTTATTGAAATGATATTTGTGTGTAAGTATTTTTAATTAAAGAAATATTTGTTAGTGCATTTTTTATAACCCAGCAATATGAGTTATTTGCACTAATATGTTTTCACTGAAGTCATTTATTCATTGTATGTATATTGTATATTGAAGTTTTTATTGAAGTATTTATTCATTTTCATGATAAGAGTAGTAAAAGTAAATGTAAAGATAAGAGTAGTCGACCGATTTTAGAAAATTTAAATTCATAGTTCAAAAAAAGTCTCCAATCTTGAAAACTTGGGGCAATTGTGTCATTGTTTTTGATTGTGGTCCAAAAAATGTTCTTCACGACTATAGTTACAAAGTTTAAATGAATAAAATTACTAAAAATTTACCACAATAACAGAAAAATGGTCACTTTTAAATTAAACGTTAAAATCAAAGCTATGATGAAAATAATTTTAACGTTTACCACTTCTGCGCTAAATTATTGCGAATTTTACTTTGTTATTGTAATTGTTAGTTTTTTGTAAGTGTTATAATTAATTTTTAAATATATTTTTATTGATAATGATTCAAAAATATTTAAATATGCTGAAAAAGTACTTGAGCAAATCAACAAACAATCTCGTAGCAAAAGGGTTAATTGAGTAAGAATAGTTAACATTATTAATAAATTATATATGTGTACATAAGTATAGTAGATAAAATGTGTGAAGAATTTTATCAAAACCCAAAAAACCTTTAAATCTCTAACAACTCAATATCTAAAATACGATAGAAAGTATTCATTTACTTTTACTAGGTAACGAATGAAATCATTCAAATTCATTTTGGATTATATTCTTAATTAAACTCATAATATTTTACTAAAATATTTTAATTATCATCTCAGGGGCGTCCATTAATCACGTTAGGTTTTTAGGGGGAGGGGGGTTAGACAAAAAATCACGAATATCACATGGGTGAAAGTGGGGTATAGTAAGATATCACGTGCATTTATTTTTTACGTGGATTTTTTAAAAAATTGAAATATTTTCAAATATTTCAATTATTTCACGTAATTAAAAATACACGTGATGTTGTGGGAGAGCGGGGGTAATTTTGAATATCACCGTGTATCACCAAGGGGAGGAGGGGTCCAAAACCCTCAAAAACTCGCCCACGTGATTAATGAACGCCCCCTCACATAAAATATACATGATTACTGTTTAGAATAAAATTTAATACTTTTATATTATTAATAAATAAAAAGTCATCGATCGAAGTGTTGATTATTCATCTTCATAAACATTCAAACTCATTTATTGGTATTTCGGTACATTAGCACTTAAAAAATTGATCGTAATGATTGTTAATGTTTACAGTACTAGAAAATATTACAGTAATGACTAATCGCTGTAAATGTTCATTATATTTTGTTTAAATAAACAAAATATATGCATGCATGAATAATATTGTTTTTAATTCAGTCTTATATTGTTATACTTTTAAACTCATATATATATATATATATATATATATATATATATAAATATATATGTGCGTGTGTATGTATGTATATACAAAAAAATTTAAAAATACAAATCAGAACAAACAATGCTCACAGGATAGAAAACTTAGATAATCTTCAGCATAGCATGGTCTATAACTCGAGTATCATACATTTTGAATCTAATATATTAAAAAGAACATTTAGCGAGGGTTGTCTAATATCGATATGCAATAAATCCATTAAAAAACATTAATTCGCTTTTTACAAGATATTTCTCGACCAATTTTCAAACATTCAAAACTGAATGAAGCGTGTCCTTTTTTTATTATTTTCCGAAACCATATGTTTACCATTTTACACATTTAAAAAGAAAATACAATTTGTAAATACAATTCGTTCAGTACTTAGCCTTATAACAACTATGTACACATATATAGGTTTTCAACTCAAAATCACATTTATTTTTAAATATTTAAACTCTTGATAGCTTGGTGTTACATTTTGTGTTAATTAGTGTAGTGTAGTGTTAATTTGTTTTTGAATGAAAGTACCTTTATGTAAGTCCAATATTTGAATTTATTTTCTTTTTTAAATCAATTATAAAAAACTTTCTAGTTGTTTCACTGAATGACGGCCTCGATGCAGACCGAAACGTATGGATAATAAAGCTGATTTCCTAATTGCTTTAGTTTTTTTACATGGCGCCCAAATCAACACTATATTTATATATATATATATATATATATATATATATATATATATATACTAGCAAACCCGACGAACTCCGTTTCGCCACTAGATGGTTTCGTGAGAAAGATGAATAAATTTTTTGTTTGTTTTATATTTGAAAAGGAAAAATATGATTTTATTACACAACAGTAATGAATTTATTTCGTTTACAAAAATGAAGTGTTTTTAGTTAAACTTCTCTAAGTGAATGAAATTGAATCCGCAAATTATCCGTTTCATTGAAGTGCTCTTTGGTAAACCACATTTTTTGGTTTTGTAAACCACTTTTTTTCCCAACTCGTGAAAAGGCAACGTATTACTGCCCATGTGAAAAACAATGATTTTCTAAATAATCAATTTGAAATTTATCCCGCACACACTAAGCGATTGGCCTTGCGACTTGTTAATTGTCATTGCAAACGCAAGGCGAACTGGAAATTGCAATCGTTTGAAGTCAAACGGAACCAGTCGGAATCATTGGTATGTCACCAAATCGCCAGCAATTTGTGCAAGAATTGCTCGTTGACTTAACCAAGCATAATACTAAATCTCACAAATGCCTTTATTCGAATTTTTAATTACGGTGCGTGAAGTTCCAGCAATTTGCATTAAGGCACAATGCCATGCATCACTAATTTTCTCAGCTATAAATCTTTCCAACAAATGCAAAATTGTCGAAATCGGTTTGCGCGTTCTGGAGTTATATCGTCAGGAAAAAAAACCCGACTTATTTTTATATATATGTAGATATATGATATTTTTTTCGGATGATTATAAATATGTTGATGCAACAATAAACTTTTTGAACAGACATCTATCCAGATACAAAGATAAAGAAAACTAAATTTTGTTTTTTAAAAGTGAATTTAAGGGTCCATACGTTTCGAGTCTCAAATTGACTCTTCATAACTGTCTGTTATTTGTCATATAACTGTGGTAGTTGTGGTTTGTCCTTTGAGATGTGAGGTTCAAATTTATTATATTTCTTCTTAATTAATTTTATAAATACAATTCATATTTATTTTTATTATTTTAACATGTCTCCAAGGAACAATTTTTATATGTAACGTTTTCGTTTAGTGTTTAGTGCATATTTACTTGTCTTGTTCTATTGCCACTGAAGAAGAGTCAAATTGGGACTCGAAACGTATTTAAATTCACTTTTACTAACCCAAATTTAGTTTTTTTTATCCTCGTATCTGGATGGACGCCTGTTTAAAAAGTGTATAGTCTTATCAACATATATATATATATATATATATATATATATATACATACATACAAACATACATACATACATGTTCACGATATATGTACAAAATAATTGATAAAACCGCTATAGATTCTGCTATCACAAATTACATAATAGAGTGGTCTCCACAAACTAAGACCGCAAATAAAAGCTGTGGGTTTGTGCTGGATTCACACGAATGTACATCCATAGATTAATTTAATATTGACACACATTATTTTGAAAATTAGCTATTGCAATTGCAAAGTTCTTAATGATATTCCAAATTAACAATATAATTTAACTAAACTGTAACTAAATGGAATTAAAAATTAGTTGTAATTTCCAAAATGTAAACCTGGTAATGACAACTATGCGGAAACAAATAATTAGAATATAAAATTTGTAGATTTAATTATGTTAAAGTATATAAGCCAATATTTTTTGTGGCCAAGACACAAGTACATAAAGCACAGTTGAAATAGCAATAAAAGAGAAACTATTAACATCAAAAAACTTTAAATAAAGTGCTATAAATTTATGTCATAACATATATCAACACATTATGTATTACTATTTTTCATCAAGACTCAAATGTTCTAACTGTTGAAGAGGAATTTAAAAAATATTGCTCAAAATTAAACAAAAAATATTATTTCATCCAAATAAATTAGCTGCACGATTGTATGATCATTCACCCTTTTACATTTGAAACAAAAATAATGGAATTAATCTAATAGTTTTAAGTTAGTTTATACTGTATTATTTAATTTAATTTCTTTTTTAATTTTTATTTTTATTTTCTTTTTTTTATAATATTTCATCCCAAAGAAAAATATGTTAAAATTACATTGATATAAGTAGTAGACAAGTAGTAAATATAATTATAATTTACCACCTCAATTATTTTAGTAAAGTACATTAATTAATGTCTTTATACGACAGCTAATAATTTATATTATAATAAAAAATAATTATTTACATTGCAAATACTTTTATATGCATAACATAGAAATAAATCTAAATAAAGACTTATTCAAATATCAAAAAAGATAAATTAAAGCAGAAATCAAATTGAAAGAAGTAGGAAAAAATAGATTTTGAATAAATATATAGTAATTTACTTTATAATGCTTTTACTCATTTTATGTAGTAACCCTGATCAATCAATATGCTAAATAATGACGTGTTTGAAAAGATCGCATTTTTTATATTATTAAACCAATATCTGCAATAGAAAATGCGTTTTCACATTATTATTATACTTTTTACATAACTTTTCAAAAATAGTGATTCCATCTCGCTCGTTTTATTTACCCGAACGATTTGTGCAATATATGCATTAGAAAGTTTGGACATATAATATTGCTACGATTATTTTACTGTTCAATAAATTTCAATTAAAATATTCAATTATTTTATAAATGCCGAATAAATTAATGTATACAGAAAAATCGAATGTGCTCATTCAAGTCATGCTGAACTCAATGACGTTTATGACCTAGAAACATAATATTCGGAATGAAAAATCGTCACACCCCTAGCCAAATGCTATAAAACGTCTGCTTGAATTCATGTTATTTATTTTTCACAAAAACAATAAGAAATGAACTTTAGGTTATTGTATGATCAAATTAGACACTTGTTCCTACTGAAAAATTCATCGAGCATGACTCCATATATTTGCAATATCAACTCACCTGGGTTGTAAGAAGGCATTATTAAAACATTTTATACTATAAAATCACTTTACACACTGCACAAGTATTACTAAACATATTTTTATTGATAGTTTACCACCACTATTACAGCACTAAGAATAATTTTTTTTAGTGTCATCAAATAATAATTTGATGTATTTTCTAAAGGGGCTCATTGTTGCAGTATCACATTCTGTATTTGCACTTAATTCAAACTGAAGCACAATGACTACATGCAATCTGACATAAACATTATGTTAAACAGCAAATGAGCAAAGCCCCGAAGAATAACACAGTCGCCATTTGTATATATATTTCAAAATAGTTCATTGACAAGTCACAGAATTTTAGAAATTGTTTGTCAATAAATCAGTGCTGCTAACATTACAACAATTAACTGACAGATATATGCTCATAGTAGGTACGCTAGTGGAAACGGCGAACTTATTGAAAAGAGCAACATAAAAACCAAACATCTAAACATATTTCATTTACAAAATAAGAAATATATTATATATTTGTTATATTTTAAGTATTAGGAAATGTGACTAAAAACAAATAACTAGGGTGCATGGCATCTCTTTTTAAGGTATCAATTTTATTGTATACTTTTATTTTTTATAACTATAAACTATAATATTACTGCTTTTTTTCTTTTTCTAAGGATATATATATCCTTATTCTGAATTATAATAATGTCATAATATAAGTTTATCATATTAGCAAAATTACTAGCTTCCTTTACATCTATTTTACTTACATTTATGGACTGAATTTATTTATCCAAAATAATAAATAGTAATTTAAAATTAAAACCATACAACCTATGGCAATTTTAATTATATTAAAATTGATTTATCGCTTGAAAGTTGTGATTTTAATTAACAAAACTAGCATATTGGTATTAAAAATTAAATTAATTTAAGTATTAGTAATAATAGATTCAGAATATATTTTACACATTAATATCCTGTGGTCACCAACTCCTCGCTATTTTTCTTCTCAATTTAGTGAGGTTATTTTACATCGTTTCTGATATTTGATTTTGACGGGTACAATTTATAGAATTTGTGTGCTATGCCAATATTGAATTAATAATTTTAAATAGTTATATTAGTATTAAAGTTATAGCATATATTTATAATAGGAAGGTTAAATATAAACATTAATATTATTTTGTTTCGTTTGAGATTACTATGAGTAGTCATGATAATAGATATGAAAAAATCAAATTTTTGGGAGAAGGACAGGTTTGTTAATTATTTACCATCTTTATGCTTTCTTATAACACTTTATAATACTACCTATCTTACATTACAATACCAATTCAAGATACTTTTCTAGAAATATAATGCTTTAAGCAACAGTTATTCTCTACATCAAATGCAAAATTTGTGCAAAAATTGTGAAAATCACAAGCACATTAAGAATAGTTGACCCTAATGCTTACTAATATGTAATCAGCATCAAGGAAAAAATTAGTCATTAATAATGTATGGTATTAGATTTGAAATCATAAGTGGGCAATTATGAGACTCCTAGCTTTTTTTAAATATATATTCCTTTAATACCAACATGCACCTTATATTATTCATATAAAAAAAAATGTATTAAAATTTTAAATATGAATACATTACACCTATTTCTCAGCTAAGACCCCTTTTTACTCGTGCCCTTGCTCAAGCTCAAGCTCCAATCACAAAATCAAATATTTAAAATATCATATTAAAAGATATTGACTTGAGAGTACAATATGTCTCATTTTTACTCGATTCTCTTATTTTTTTCTCAGTTTGCCACAGTATATCAATCCAGAGATACAAGAGATGATTCCATAGTAGCCATTAAAAAAATTAAATTAGGATCGAGAGCTGAAGCCAAAGATGGTATCAACAGGACAGCTCTTAGAGAAATAAAATTATTACAGGAACTGAGACATGAAAACATCATTGGTCTATTAGGTTTGAGAATTATTTGAGAGCATTTTTAGTAGCTCTCAATAACAATCATTTTGTTTAATATAATTTTATATATATTTTTTAAATGATAATTTAATTCCAGATTCATTTGGTCATGACTCAGAAGTATCTCTAGTATTTGATTTTATGGATACTGATTTAGAAGTAATAATTAAAGATACGCGAATTGTTCTTACACCAGCTCATATTAAATCATATATACTTCAAACATTTTTAGGTATTCAGTTTTTTCATTGTAATATTTAGAGCAAAATTAATTTTTGTCCCCATTTTTAGGTCTTGAATATTTACATTACAACTGGATTTTACATAGAGATCTGAAACCAAATAATTTATTAGTTAATCGTATTGGTATTTTGAAAATAGGGGATTTTGGTTTAGCAAAATTTTTTGGATCACCTTCTAGAGTCAATACCCATCAAGTGGTAACACGCTGGTATAGGTGCTTTGCATTTTTTTAAATCTTAATCTTTTAAAGAATTATTATTTTCATACAAAATTACTTTTAAAGAGCCCCTGAACTCTTGTATGGGGCAAGACAATATGGAGTTGGTATAGATCTGTGGGCAGTAGGCTGCATTCTAGCTGAATTACTACTCCGTGTTCCATTTTTACCAGGTGAAAGTGATTTAGATCAGCTTACGAGAATATTTCAAGTTTTGGGCACACCAACAGAGGAAGATTGGCCTGTAATTAATAATATACAATACAGATCAAGTATTTCCTAAATACAATCCTTTCATATTTTTAGGGTGTATCAACTCTGCCTGATTTTATACAGTTTAAAACATTTGTTCCTACTCCATTAAGACATATATTTTCTGCTGCTGGCGATGATTTGCTAGATCTTATCAGCAAACTGTTATCTATGTATCCAATTAAGCGTGGTAATTGCACAGAGATTCTGAAAATGTCATATTTCAGGTATTTATTTTATTAATTAGTATATCAATTAAAAATCACATTAATTAGTTTTGGTCAAACCTTAGACGAATTGTTTCTTTCTAATAACAGCTAAATAGCTTTTGCTGATTCTGGAAGTATAAAAACTATTTAGAAATTGGTATTTCTTGTTATTATTAATTAGTGGTGAATGCAATTTGTTCAACTGACTTGAACAAATGTTTTTTGCAATTCACAAAGAAAATATTTCGATTTTTGATTTGAATATTTTTTAACTCAACACTTACATGAATTGGATTTCCTAATCCATAATTCTTTATTGAATTCTCCTTATTTTAATTATTTTAGCAACAAACCCGCACCAACAATAGGAAGCAAATTGCCACTTCCATCTTCATTTGATAAAATTCAAGAAGATAAACCAAGTTTAAAACGTAAGATGCTTGAGAATATTGATGGAGGTACATTAGCCAAAAAACTTCAGTTTTAGTTCTATAATCTGACTGAACTATTAAATGATACCAGTTTAGAATTTTTGTTATGTACATTTATTTCATTTTATTTATAATAAAATACTAAAACTATTTTCATATAATCTCTTTTATATAAATATTTGTCTGTGTTAAGTACATTATATGTATATTTTTCTCAAGTGCAAAAATAAATATATGAATACACTTATAATAAATTCACAACTTGGGATATGTTCAGGCAAGCATATTTTCACAAAATTGTGATTTTAGAAATGTTAAATACCAAATTATCGACAGTGAACTATATTTTAAGTGTATTTGCAAAGATTAATTCATATATCTATTTTATTCCAATCCCGTTACACAATATAAAGATCAATTCATTATAACATATACTTTTGAGAATACAAAAAATAGAAAATTATTCATAGAATAATTTACAAATATACTTTTATATTATTTATTAATAAAAGTAGTGAATACTGATAACAAATGTCAATATTTGAATAAATTTTTCAATATTTAACCACTTTAATAAATTTGTTTTGTGACCAATGATATCTAAAGATTATTTTACTAATATATAAATAAATCTGCATCAATATATAACACATTCAAGTAATATTTGTATTTAAAATGTAAATTTAAACAATATTGTGCAAGTTTGGGTATTGCATTTTGCAACATATTCTTGATCCTGTGAAAATAAATGCTCAAAAATATGTAAATTATGCTATTCGTAAGTTGTAAATGTAATGTAGTACTACGTAGTAGTAAGATTTCAAGAAGAATGATCTTCTAAACTTATCAGTTTTAACAGTTATATTAAATATATTAATTTTATTTTATTACACTATTGTAAAATAACATTTTATATAAAATCTCTCTGTACAAATATGCATTGAATCAATAACACTTTTAATCATATTCGTACATTTATTCTTATTACAAAATTCATACAAAAATTATATATATATGTAGAAATATCTTGCACATATTTACACATTGCACTATACCTTCTAATATTCACAAGTTTATTGTATCGAGATCTTGACATGGTGCTCTAGGTTCTTTAGGTGAATTTGTATTGCCTTTTCTACCACTCAGCGTCGGAAAACCAAAATCAGATGGTAATTTCTTCATTATTTTACCAGAAGTAATTAGTCGTCCAAATCCTTCTTGGTGTGCGAATGCATACCCTGATCGAATAGATCTTCTTACTTTTCTTGCAGAAGGCGTTCTCAGCACATCTGTACTGTGTCTTGATTTTATTTGTGCTAATCTTTGCTTCATTCTTATCTGCAAGCAAACAATAAAATATAAAATTAAATAAATTGCCATAAATTTATTAACCTATTTTAAATTTTTTTATTCTTTTACTTTAGTATCTAATTGTAGGTAATTTTTTTAAAAATAGGTAATACTAATTTTTTTGTAAATTATTTTTTGAAAGAGAATAAAGTCACATTTAAATCAAATCCCAGTGAAATTATATATATATATATATAAGTAACACAAAAAATTTATTACAATCTTCTTAGCATTGATAAATAGAGATATATAAGTAGTTCATATTAAAAAATGTAATATGAACAGTTATTTTTAAATCCAAGAAAATGTCCAGTTTTTTTAAAATATGAATAAAAGTTTTGCCTTTTCTAGATTATCATTTCAACTAAACTTATTTACCTTTTCTGTTAAATTAGGAAAAACATCAACAAAGTAGAATCGCCAAGCTAGAACAGGTACAGTGGTTGATATTACTGTTAAAAGTGTAGTAAACCAAAATTGTGATTCTTGCATAGCTTGCGTTAAAGAACCTACATATGGACCTCCAATAACATAGTTATAAAAAAAATCTAAAATAAAATATGATAACAAAGAACCCCAGGTAGTAATATGATTGAACACAGTCCAATATGATGTATCCAAGGCAATCTAAAAGATTAAAAGTAATTAGTTCAATTTATGCAAAACTTTAAATAGTTTGTTAAATAATTAATAAATTTGAACTACTGTTGTAATTATTGTAATTGTAATTTATTTTTACAAACCTGTGCAGTATTTTCTATCACTAATATTGAAGCAACCACACTTCCTAATAGCATATGATCACTAAGAATTAAACCACTGGGTGAAACACCATCCTTGTATGTTCCTGAGATAATATATTATTTAAAACAAATGTAAAATAACATATGATATATCATCAATCATAAAATACTAATCACCATAAGGTATTAAGAAGAGAAGAAGTGATGAAAAGCATCCCTGTAGAGCACTCTTCATAAATTCCGATTTATTAAATAATGCACTTGTCAGTCCTGGAGTATATAACTTAGGAAATATTATTGCATTTTTATCCGAAACATCTTGATCAAATATACCAAGAGCTAGTACTGGCAGCGAAGTATAAAATAAGTTATAGACCGATATATACATTTCATCAAATACAGTCTAAAAGATAAGAATACATATCATGGTTGTGCAAAATCGAGATTAAATTTAAATATTTGTGTATGTACTTACTTGCGCACTAAATCCACAGAAGAAAGCAAACCAGATATGGCATAAAGTGAATGCAAAATTTTTATAGAAAAAATACCTGAGAAATTTGCACATTCGATAATATGACCATCGGCCATGAACTAATAATAATCTTTCTAAGAATCTGAATTGTGCTATTGAATAATCACTTGCTAAAACAGCTTGCATGCCTTCTTGGCCAGAGATACCCACACCAATGTGCGCAGCTAAAAATGTTAAACCATTTATTAATTTGAATTAATAAATTAATAATCAGATCATACCTTTAATCATAGATACATCGTTGGCACCATCCCCTATGGCCAAAGTAACTGCATTCTTTGTTCTCTTGATGAGTTCAACAACCAGTGCTTTTTGTAGAGGTGTAACACGGCAGCATATAACGCTCTTGCACTGTGATGCGATTTCAATAAATCTTTTCTCAAGAGATGGATCCAAACAATGCACCAAGGAATGTCCATTTATCACAATTGCAAATTCTGAAGACTCTTCTGAACTGTTATTGTGAGCGCTGGTTGCCCCACCAGCAGTGGCACCTTCGTAATCGGTGTCGGTGCTATAATTTCAATATAACTGTATTATTTTATGCATCCAAAACATTGGTAAATCTCATAAAAAATATATTTTTGAAGATGTTGATTAGAAAATACAATGCGGCAGTTGCTATTTACAAAAATGCTTGGCAAATAGAGCATAAAAAATATGAATGAGAAGCACCATATGAAATTTATTATTTCAAATCCATTTGGCTCAAGTATTGTGAGAAAAAAAATTATCACGATGCAAAGATTTCAAAAATAATTCATTATGTAAATATTATTACCAAAATTTCATGAATAAATTTATAGGATCAAACCTAAATAAGCTTAAAAAAATCTTTCATTGGCGCATTGACAAAATTATAATAATTATTCAAAGAAAATTTTAGATTTTTGCTTCATTAATATTAGTTATATTATTATGTTGAGTTTTATTCAAATAATGCCTTTTACTTAAGTATTTTAAGTCATAACTATCCATAACAATAATAGTATTTTGAATTAAACAATTTTGCTCGCATTATTTATTCTTGCTCATTCAATGAAAAAAAAAAAGATTTTCCATTAAATCAAAGAATAAATAATTTCCATCAAGATTAAGACTTAGATGTTAGATGGTTTTGGCCAACAGCAATTCCAATTATAAAACATCAGTGGTGCGGACAATAAAATGTTTATCACATTTTAATGTTGAATGTATGTATCAAATTTTAATTGAATGTATCATATTTTTAGAATATCAAAATGATGCATGATATCCTAATGTGTATAAAAAATAACCATGATTTCTTAAATGACAAAACTGAATATAATTCACTTCAGATTGAAGTAATATAAGAGACACATTAAAATCTTGAATTAATTTGTAAACTTTACCAAATATTTATTTTTGTGTTTAAATAGAATTTGCATAAATTGGAACCAAGGTTCACCAATAAACATGACAGCAACAAGGCTATTAAATAATAAGTTATAAATTATAGATTAAGTATTATTAAAATATAAACCACAAAGACAGTTTAAATTAATAATAACACGTAGCAAACCCAATGTAATACAATTTTCCAGAACTGAACGAAAACAAGAAAAAAAAAAGTTTTTTATTAATTTTTCAAATATCAAATTCAAGTTTGCAGCCTAGTAGTCTAAAAATAATTAGATAAAATATATTTATATATTAAATATCTCCGTTTCCAATCAAATCTCAACACGTTTCAAAATAATTAGTAATGCTCATTTACTCGCAAATGGAATGCAATAATGCAAAAAAAATAACGCAGAAAAAAATAAACACACATTAGAAATATTTTATAAATGCTTTTAGCTCATATAATTTCCATTTCAATTTGATTAAATTAAATTAGCATTCTTTTTGCTACCAACTCATTTTACTTTCTTGAATTGATAGAATATTGAGAGCTATAGTTCAGTATATAGAATGTAAAGTTTGTGCAAAAATCCATGTTATTCTTTTTCGAACCGATTTTGTTATTACTCGAACAAAAAATTACTTAATTACTTGTTATTAATAATATTACAATTACCATATCCCACTATGTAGCGTAAAACATATACAAAGGAATAGGTCTATTTGGTTATACATTTCTTCTATTATTACTAAAATGTATATTATTACTAAAATAAATTATATATCCAAGCTTCGCCAGCTAAGATAAAACTGAAATAATGAGTTAATATCATTGTCTATCTATTTTACAATGAGACATACTGGGATTTGATAAATCAATGTGTAAATTATAAATTATAAAAAATGCAAAATATAGATTTGTGATAAAACCTCAATAGATGTTTTAGAATAGATAATTTTATTTACATTTGATTTGAAAGAAAAATCTGTTAAAAGAGTCGAGGACGTAAACCTAGAACACCCAATAAGACAAATTAATTATGAATAGAATTAAGCAGCATGAAAACATGTTGTTCTGAGTAATATTAGCACAATGATCAACAGATAACAAGCATCTCAATAAATATGTACAAAAGTTCATATAGCTCCCAAGAAATTATTCTGAAATACAATATGCAAATTAGAGAATGTTCTAACATACATGTATTACAAAACACTTTTCAATAATAATAATCCTGTTTAGTTCAAAATACAAAAAAATACCTAAAGCACCTTATTCCAAAAAATTAAAAATAAATTTTAGCCCCATTGAATACAAAAATAAAAAAAAATCTTTCCCTCTACCTGTCTGCTAATGTTAATTCATCATTTCCAAGCTTTCGCCACCTGTAAAAATTTGAGCGATGTTCCTTGTTAATAACGATAGCAACATGTATTTTTAAATATTCATGAACATATTGGCATTAATAAACACGCAAAAATTAAGTTTTTTCATGTATGACACAAAGTACTTTCATGTAAGTTTATTGAAAGTAACAAATAAAAAATGTGGTTATTTAAATGAATATATAGAAAAATTCATTTGAACAGAAATTGTACAGCATGTTATGTTTTGTTATATATATATATATATATATATATATATGATGTGTTAGTTATGCTTGGAAGTTCACATTCAGTAATATTTTGAATCTCAGAATTATAACCATTGTGTTGCTTTGATACTAGAACGCTTAAAGTACAATTTAACCATTCAAACATGTAGCAAATAAATAAGTTTTAGAAATCTTAATAATATTACATTGAATTTAATACCTAAATGTGACAACTGATATAGCTGGTGGTGGCCGACCAACTTCGGTAGGTGTTGATAGACTTTCCGTTCTTGCTCGTGTTGGTTCTTTGTGAGGCAGCGCCATTGAACTCATACCATTGTTTGCTCCATTCGCTTGTGCTATAACAGAAATTTAAAATACATATTACCATTCATATGTCTACTTTGATATATAATACAAAATTCATAACACACTGGACAAAAAAAATAATATATATTGTTTGATAGATTTTGAATATTTGCAACAAATAAAAACAATGTATTGTGCTCTTCAATATTGAACAGAACTTAAAATGTAAGATCGAAATTATTTTACATTCCAAATTATTGTTTGTGTTGGGTTTTTCCTGATTCATCTAGGAGTAAAACATGAATTAACAAACTTACATATGTAAAATATGAAAAATGTCTAAAATGTTTGTTGAACCAAGACTCACCATGTGGATGATATGTGTTAACTATCCGTATTGATTCTTTAAATTTGTCTAATTGTTTTTCTACTTCCTGATGTGTTTCACCATCAACTATGAACAAGTCTATTAAATCATCAGTTAGAAGCTGACAAGAATAACCGATATTTATGGCAGTTTCTGTGGAGAAAAAAATCATTGAAAATTGAGTCAAAGTTTAAATTTTTTTTTAAGTGAGAAATCATTACATTAACAAAATTCTTTCAGTAAGTAAATAAATTAAAACATGAATATGATATTTGCATCTATGAGAAGCAACCAGACAAATGTGAAATAATTTTTTCTTACCTTGTTTATCACCCGTCAAAACCCAAACTTTTATTCCAGCTAAGCCTAAATTTGCTATTGTTTCCGGTACACCATCTTGTAATTTATCTTCAATTGCTGTAACACCTAATAGAACAAGATCAGTTTCAATTTCTTCATAAATAGCATCGAGTTTATCATCTCTCGAATCCATAGAGAGCGCGGCTTCTTGTTGTCGTATTTTCCAGTTCAGAAAGAATTGTTCGTCAATCTCTCTACTCGCTAAACAGAGTGTTCTCAAACCCTCACCAGCAAATTTCTGTGTATAATAATAATTATTATCAATGCAATATGAAACTTTAGTAAAAAACAGGTATAACTTACATTTAAATGTTCTTGCGTTTTCGTCTTGATCTCGATTTGACCTTTAGCTAATCTTTCATAAATAACATTATCGGCCCCTTTACAAAGTAACATTAAATGACCGTCTCTTTTTACAACAACTGACATTCGTTTTCTCACATTATTGAAGTCCAATATACACAATAACTCGTATTCCTGAAAAAGAGATACAATTAGTCACAGTTGGTGAATCACATTAAAAATTGAACCCGAATTAGATTTTGGACGAATTGACTCTGATTTGTTGGAATCTAGAATTTATATCAGAATACAATAATTACTAGTTGCTATTTAAAAAAATAATTTTAGTGCATTGTACAAATAGAAGATGTTTTAGTGCAGTTAATAAAATTAATTAATTTTTCTACCTCAACTTTACCCATAACTTCGATGGTATCGTATTAGGACTTCTTTCCCTAAACACGAATCCAAAATTTCTAGCTGCCGATACCAAGGCTGATTCGTCTGGACTTTGAGCCTGGTACTCCAATCGACCATTCTTCTCTGCTGGCATTACAGTATGGCAAATGCAAGAAGTCGAAAGAAATTATGGTATGTACATTGTTGTTATTCACTGATCTAAGAGTGTCTGATCGTAAAATTTAAATTCAGGTTCATATTCCGAATTAAAACTGAAATCGATGGATCCGTGGTCTGAAGTTTTATTCAATGAAAAGGTTAATATCATTATAGAACCTCAAGCATATTAAATTAATGCCAAGTCTTATTGTTAAGCTAATTTAAACTAAAATAATATTTTTTTGCTATATCCATTAGAATTCTAAATATTCAATAAGTCAATACTCACTATTATTGTTAAATCATATGTATAAGAATAAGTCATAAGGCAAAGGCAGTCTATTATGAAAATTACTTCAGTCGAGTGAAAAATTCTTCTCGTTCAAAAATAGCCTTCAAGATAACCTTTGCAACTAATATGACTATATAAAATCTAAAACGTTACAATTAAGCTATCGAGCTTCTTTTTAAACAACCAAGAATTAAAACTAGTTTTCTTCAGTACGCTAGTACAGAATTCTTAAAAAAAATTAGAGAAAATTAAAAGACCGTCCTATCGACATCGAGTCCTAAAAATTTTAACTCAACATTAACGAAATGCAATACCTGCGCTACCAAGATGTGTTCGATAAAATCTAATCGCTATAACATACCAAAAAATTGTTAATCAATCAATGATGTGCAAATATAAAATAGTTATAATAACATTTCATTTCAAAACAACAAATGCTTCTGAATCTCAACGTATGCCTAAAATATCAAAACAAACTAAAACACTTTATACATATTATACTAATGCTAGCATTCCATTTTTACTGTGTAAAAAGACATAAATGTGCGACAGTGTTTGATAACTACACGGTTAACATAACTACCATCTATATTTGCACAAAGTGCTAAGTTTTGTGTATAAGAAGAAATAACAATCTAGCATACTGATTATAAACCAAAACTAATTAATGAATGTATTTAATTTTAAAATCAACTAATTTCAATTCAACTGATTATGAATTGATATATTTAATTGTGGGT
>NW_020537324.1:52848746-52996116 GCF_003426905.1 Ctenocephalides felis
AAAAAATAATTAAGGAAAAAACTTAAATCATAATATGATTATTGTTTCATAAAACACTCTTAAATTTTAAATAGAAAATAATTAAGTGCATTTTCTTTAAATGTAATGTAAATTTCAAAAATCCTTCCATTCTTCCAATCCAGCAGAAGATACTTTTTCTATTATAATTGATAAATACATAAATTATTTACAAAGGCATTACAGGTCCAAAAAATAAGTGTTGTATTTGACGATATTCAGACTACAGTAAGAACGTAAAAGCTATGGAGCAGCTGAGAAGAACTGCACTTTCAAAATCATATGAAGTATGTTTCGATAAAACAATAGTTGTACCAGTTTCTCAAGATTTTTTTTTATCAAATCAAAATAATAAAATTAGGCTAATTAACATGTTAATAGAAAATTTAAAGGCTGCAAATATAACTACAAAACAAGCGGAGATGATGCGGATGTCCTTATTGTTTGAAAGTGCAATTCAAGAATCAATGTCTGGAAATCTGCAATTATAATAGAACAGATATTGATTTACTCGTCATTTTAATTGGGCGTACCCTGTCCCACGGAAAAGAAATTTTCTTAAAAAAGTTTGGGACAGGAAATGTAAAAACGGAGATATACTCGACTAAAAGTTTTGATAATTATCCTCATTCCAAAACACATATTTTATTTCTGCACGCATTAATTGTATGTGACACAACTTCTGGGCTTTTTTAAAAAGGAAAAAAAACATTTTAAAAGTTTTTGAGAAACTGACAAATTTGGATGAACTAGCTAAGCATTTGAGGAAGAAAATTGTTCGACCCAGAGATTATTAGAGAGTGGAACTCAAATCTTACTGGCAGTCTATAATGCTCCGAATCTGTGAAAAGTCTCGATCATCTTCGTTATATTCATTACGTTAAGTCTACAAAACTTAATAAACCTGTTCAGCTTGCAAATATTCCACCAACAAGTGCAGCTGCTCATTAACATTTTGAACGTGTATATTATCAAGTTCAAACTTGGTTAGGGCATGATTTGGAACCAAAGGTATGGGGTTGGGCAATGCGAAACGATTTTCTGGAGCCTATCATGACAATTTTACCACCTGCTCCAGAATATTTGCTAAATACAATTTTCTGCAACTGCAAGAGTGGTTGTGGTTCGCGATGCGGATGCAGGAAAGCGGGCTTGCAATGCTCTTTAGCTTGTGGCCAATGTAATGGACAAGCTTGTTTCAATGCTTTACCATACCAGAGCGACATTAACGAAGATGGAACTTTTGATACCGAAATTATGGAAGAAATTGAGACAAATGACGTTGAAGACGACAATGAAGACCAGTCTGAAATTCACCAGCAGCCGGAAGACGACGTCAAATATGTTAAATAAATTAATACTGAATAAAAAGTGGATAGGTTAGGAAAAAATGACAAAATATAATAAAATAGATAATAAAAATTGACAAATATTTATAATCATTAATCTAGCGATAGTTCATCAACTATATATGGCGCGTTTTTGACCGAAGGCATCGGTTGATCTGAAGGGATGCTATGACCGCGCGCTCTCCGCCCTCTATCTCGAAAACGGTTCACCGTATAAAAAAAATTTTCAAACAAAATTTGTAGAGACTTTTGTATTCTACAATATTGATAATAAACATAAATAGGAAAAACCCATAGGAAATGAGATATTTACAAAAAAAGCGAAAAACCGCGATTTTTGTGACCTTTGACCCCGAAATTTTATAGTTGCGCACACCCTACCATATGTAGGTTTTGAGACAACATTAAGGGTGTCAATATACAACTATTTACAAAGTTACAGCTGGGTATCTCACATTACGAGGTGAAATGCTAAAATGACTGGACTAATGGTATTAGATTTGCAATTATAGGTGTGCAATTATGAAACTCCTAGCTACTTTTTAATATATATTTCTTTAATCCCAACACGCATCTTATATTATTTATATAAAAAAAATATGTATCAAAATTTTAAATATGAATACATTACACTTTTAGCTAAGACCCCTTTTTACTCGTGCCCTTGCTCAAACTCAATCTCCAATCACAAAATCAAATATTTAAAATATCATATTAAAAGATATTGACTTAACAGTATAATGTTTTATTTTTACTATATTCTTTTATTTTTTCTCAGTTTGCTACAGTATATCAATCCAGAGATACAAGAGATGATTCCATAGTAGCCATTAAAAAAATTAAATTAGGGTCAAGAGCCGAGGCCAAAGATGGTATCAACAGGACAGCTCTTAGAGAAATAAAATTATTACAGGAACTGAGACATGAGAACATCATTGGTCTATTAGGTTCGAGAATTATTTGAGAGCATTTTTCATAGCTCTCAATAACCATCATTTTGTTTAATATATTTTTATATATATATATATATATATATATATATATATATATAGTTTTTTAATGTTAATTTAATTCCAGATTCATTTGGTCATGACTCAGAAGTATCCTTAGTATTTGATTTTATGGATACTGATTTAGAAGTAATAATTAAAGATACACGAATTGTTCTTACACCAGCTCATATTAAATCATATATACTTCAAACATTTTTAGGTATTCAGTCTTTTCTTTGTAGTATTAAGAGCAAAATTAATCTTTGTCCTCATTTTTAGGTCTTGAATATTTACATTACAACTGGATTTTACATAGAGATCTGAAACCAAATAATTTATTAGTTAATCGTATTGGTATTTTGAAAATAGGGGATTTTGGTTTAGCAAAATTTTTTGGATCACCTTCTAGAGTCAATACCCATCAAGTGGTAACACGCTGGTATAGGTGCTTTGCATTTTTTTAAATCTTAATCTTTTAAAGAATTATTATTTTCATACAAAATTACTTTTAAAGAGCCCCTGAACTCTTGTATGGGGCTAGACAATATGGAGTTGGTATAGATCTGTGGGCAGTAGGCTGCATTCTAGCTGAATTACTACTCCGTGTTCCATTTTTACCAGGTGAAAGTGATTTAGATCAGCTTACGAGAATATTTCAAGTTTTGGGCACACCAACAGAGGATGATTGGCCTGTAATTAATAATATACAATACAGATCAAGTATTTCCTAAATACAATCCTTTCATACTTTTAGGGTGTATCAACTCTGCCTGATTTTATACAGTTTAAAACATTTGTTCCTACTCCATTAAGACATATATTTTCTGCTGCTGGCGATGATTTGCTAGATCTTATCAGCAAACTGTTATCTATGTACCCAATTAAGCGTGGTAATTGCACAGAGATTCTGAAAATGTCATATTTCAGGTATTTATTTTATTAATTAGTATATCAATTGAAAATCACATTAATTAGTTTTGGTCAAACCTTAGACAAATTGTTTCTTCCTAATAACAGCTAAATAGCTTTTGCTGATTCTGGAAGTATAAAAACTATTTAGAAATTGGCATTTTTTATTATTATTAATTAGTGGTGAATGCAATTTGTTCAACTGACTTAAACAAATGTTTTTTGCAATTCACAAAGAAAATATTTGGATATTTATGATTTGAATATTTTTTACTCAACACTTACATGAATTGGATTTCATAATACATAATTCTTCATTGAATTCTCCTTATTTTAATAATTTTAGCAACAAACCCGCACCAACAATAGGAAGCAAATTGCCACTTCCATCTTCATTTGATAAAATTCAAGAAGATAAACCTAGTTTAAAACGTAAGATGCTTGAGAATATTGATGGAGGTACATTAGCCAAAAAACTTCAGTTTTAGTTCTATAATCTGACTGAACTATTAAATAATACCAGTTTAGAATTTTTGTTATGTACATTTATTTCATTTTATTTATAATAAAATACTAAAACTATTTTCATATAATCTCTTTTATATAAATATTTGTCTGTGTTAAGTACATTATATGTATATTTTTCTCAAGTGCAAAAATAAATATATGAATACACTTATAATAAATTCACAACTTGGGATATGTTCAGGCAAGCATATTTTCACAAAATTGTGATTTTAGAAATGTTAAATACCAAATTATCGACAGTGAACTATATTTTAAGTGTATTTGCAAAGATTAATTCATATATCTATTTTATTCCAATCCCGTTACACAATATAAAGATCAATTCATTATAACATATACTTTTGAGAATACAAAAAATAGAAAATTATTCATAGAATAATTTACAAATATACTTTTATATTATTTATTAATAAAAGTAGTGAATACTGATAACAAATGTCAATATTTGAATAAATTTTTCAATATTTAACCACTTTAATAAATTTGTTTTGTGACCAATGGTATCTAAAGATTATTTTACTAATATATAAATAAATCTGCATTCAATATATAACACATTCAAGTAATATTTGTATTTAAAATGTAAATTTAAACAATATTGTGCAAGTTTGGGTATTGCATTTTGCAACACATTCTTGATCCTGTGAAAATAAATGCTCAAAAATATGTAAATTATGCTATTCGTAAGTTGTAAATGTAATGTAGTACTACGTAGTAGTAAGATTTCAAGAAGAATGATCTTCTAAACTTATCAGTTTTAACAGTTATATTAAATATATTAATTTTATTTTATTACACTATTGTAAAATAACATTTTATATAAAATCTCTCTGTACAAATATGCATTGAATCAATAACACTTTTAATCATATTCGTACATTTATTCTTATTACAAAATTCATACAAAAATTATATATATGTAGAAATATCTTGCACATATTTACACATTGCACTATACCTTCTAATATTCACAAGTTTATTGTATCGAGATCTTGACATGGTGCTCTAGGTTCTTTAGGTGAATTTGTATTGCCTTTTCTACCACTCAGCGTCGGAAAACCAAAATCAGATGGTAATTTCTTCATTATTTTACCAGAAGTAATTAGTCGTCCAAATCCTTCTTGGTGTGCGAATGCATACCCTGATCGAATAGATCTTCTTACTTTTCTTGCAGAAGGCGTTCTCAGCACATCTGTACTGTGTCTTGATTTTATTTGTGCTAATCTTTGCTTCATTCTTATCTGAAAGCAAACAATAAAATATAAAATTAAATAAATTGCCATAAATTTATCAACTTATTTTAAAAAAAAATTATTCTTTTACTTTAGTATCTAATTGTAGGTAAATTTTTTAAAAACAGGTGATATTAATTTTTTTGTAAATTATTTTTTGAAGGAATCAAATCCCATTGAAGTCACATTTGAATAAAATCCCAGTGAAATTATATATATATATAAGTAACACAAGAAATTTATTACAATCTAGTTCATATTAAAAAATGTAATATGAACAGTTATTTTTAAATCAAGAAAATGTCCAGTTTTTGGAATTTAAAAATATGAATATAACTTTTGCCTTTCCTAGATTATCATTTCAACTAAACTTATTTACCTTTTCTGTTAAATTAGGAAAAACATCAACAAAGTAGAATCGCCAAGCTAGAACAGGTACAGTGGTTGATATTACTGTTAAAAGTGTAGTGAACCAAAATTGTGATTCTTGCATAGCTTGCGTTAAAGAACCTACATATGGACCTCCAATAACATAATTATAAAAGAAATCTAAAATAAAATATGATAACAAAGAACCCCAGGTAGTAATATGATTGAACACTGTCCAATATGATGTATCCAAGGCAATCTGAAAGATTAAAAGTAATTAGTTCAATTTATGCAAAACTTTAAATAGTTTGTTAAATAATTAATAAATTTGAACTACTGTTGTAATTATTGTAATTGTAATTTATTTTTACAAACCTGTGCAGTATTTTCTATCACTAATATTGAAGCAACCACACTTCCTAATAGCATATGGTCACTAAGAATTAAACCACTGGGTGAAACACCATCCTTGTATGTTCCTGAGATAATATATTATTTAAAACAAATGTAAAATAACATGATATATCATCAATCATAAAATACTAATCACCATAAGGTATTAAAAAGAGAAGAAGTGATGAAAAGCATCCCTGTAGAGCACTCTTCATAAATTCCGATTTATTAAATAATGCACTTGTCAGTCCTGGAGTATATAACTTAGGAAATATTATTGCATTTTTATCCGAAACATCTTGATCAAATATACCAAGAGCTAGTACTGGCAGCGAAGTATAAAATAAGTTATAGACCGATATATACATTTCATCAAATACAGTCTAAAAGATAAGAATACATATCATGGTTGTGCAAAATCGAGATTAAATTTAAATATTTGTGTATGTACTTACTTGCGCACTAAATCCACAGAAGAAAGCAAACCAGATATGGCATAAAGTGAATGCAAAATTTTTATAGAAAAAATACCTGAGAAATTTGCACATTCGATAATATGACCATCGGCCATGAACTAATAATAATCTTTCTAAGAATCTGAATTGTGCTATTGAATAATCACTTGCTAAAACAGCTTGCATGCCTTCTTGGCCAGAGATACCCACACCAATGTGCGCAGCTAAAAATGTTAAACCATTTATTAATTTGAATTAATAAATTAATAATCAGATCATACCTTTAATCATAGATACATCGTTGGCACCATCCCCTATGGCCAAAGTAACTGCATTCTTTGTTCTCTTGATGAGTTCAACAACCAGTGCTTTTTGTAGAGGTGTAACACGGCAGCATATAACGCTCTTGCACTGTGATGCGATTTCAATAAATCTTTTCTCAAGAGATGGATCCAAACAATGCACCAAGGAATGTCCATTTATCACAATTGCAAATTCTGAAGACTCTTCTGAACTGTTATTGTGAGCGCTGGTTGCCCCACCAGCAGTGGCACCTTCGTAATCGGTGTCGGTGCTATAATTTCAATATAACTGTATTATTTTATGCATCCAAAACATTGGTAAATCTCATAAAAAATATATTTTTGAAGATGTTGATTAGAAAATACAATGCGGCAGTTGCTATTTACAAAAATGCTTGGCAAATAGAGCATAAAAAATATGAATGAGAAGCACCATATGAAATTTATTATTTCAAATCCATTTGGCTCAAGTATTGTGAGAAAAAAATTATCACGATGCAAAGATTTCAAAAATAATTCATTATGTAAATATTATTACCAAAATTTCATGAATAAATTTATAGGATCAAACCTAAATAAGCTTAAAAAAATCTTTCATTGGCGCATTGACAAAATTATAATAATTATTCAAAGAAAATTTTAGATTTTTGCCTTCATTAATATTAGTTATATTATTATGTTGAGTTTTATTCAAATAATGCCTTTTACTTAAGTATTTTAAGTCATAACTATCCATAACAATAATAGTATTTTGAATTAAACAATTTTGCTCGCATTATTTATTCTTGCTCATTCAATGAAAATAAAAAAAGATTTTCCATTAAATCAAAGAATAAATAATTTCCATCAAGATTAAGACTTAGATGTTAGATGGTTTTGGCCAACAGCAATTCCAATTATAAAACATCAGTGGTGCGGACAATAAAATGTTTATCACATTTTAATGTTGAATGTATGTATCAAATTTTAATTGAATGTATCATATTTTTAGAATATCAAAATGATGCATGATATCCTAATGTGTATAAAAAATAACCATGATTTCTTGAATGACAAAACTGAATATAATTCACTTCAGATTGAAGTAATATAAGACACACATTGAAATCTTGAATTAATTTGTAAACTATACCAAATATTTATTTTTGTGAGAACCGTTTAGATAGAATTTGCATAAATTGGAACCAAGGTTCACCAATAAACATGACAGCAACAAGGCTCTTAAATAATAAATTATAAATTATAGATTATGTATTATTAAAATATAAACCACAAAGACAGTTTAAATTAATAATAACACATAGCAAACCCAATGTAATACAATTTTCCAGAACTGAACGAAAAAAAGAAAAAAAAAAGTTTTTTATTAATTTTTCAAATATCAAATTCAAGTTTGCAGCCTAGTAGTCTAAAAATAATTAGATAAAATATATTTATATATTTAGTAGTCTAAAAATAATTAGATAAAATATATTTATATATTAAATATCTCCATTTCCAATCAAATCTCAACACGTTTCAAAATAATTAGTAATGCTCATTTACTCGCAACTGGAATGCAATAATGCAAAAAAATAACGCAGAGAAAAATAAACACACATTAGAAATATTTTATAAATTCTTTTAGCTTATATAATTTCCATTTCAATTTGATTAAATTAAATTAGCATTCTTTTTGCTACTAACTCATTTTACTTTCTTGAATTGATAGAATATTGAGAGCTATAGTTCAGTATATGGAATGTAAAATTTGTGCAAAAATCCATGTTATTCTTTTTCGAACCGATTTTGTTATTACTCTAACAAAAAATTACTTAATTACTTGTTATTAATAATATTACAATTACCATATCCCACTATGTAGTGTAAAACATATACAAAGAGATAGGTCTAATTGGTTATGAATTTCTTCTATTATTACTTAAATGTAGATATTAATAAATTATATATCCAAGCTTCGCCAGCTAAGATAAAACTGAAATAATGAGTTAATATCATTGTCTATCTATTTTACTATGAGACATACTGGGATTTGATAAATAGATGTGTAAATTATAAATTATAAAAAATGCAAAATATAGATTTGTGATAAAACCTCAATAGATGTTTTAGAGTAGATAATTTTATTTACATTTGATTTGAAAGAAAAATCTGTTAAAAGAGTCGAGGACGTAAACCTAGAACACCCAATAAAACAAATTAATTATGAATAGAATTAAGCAGCATGAAAACATGTTGTTCTGAGTTATATTAGCACAATGATCAACAGATAACAAGCATCTCAATAAATATGTACAAAAGTTCATATAGCTCCCAAGAAATTATTCTGAAATACAATATGCAAATTAGAGAATGTTCTAACATACATGTGTTACAAAACACTTTTCAATAATAATAATCCTGTTTAGTTCAAAATACAAAAAATACCTAAAGCACCTTATTCCAAAAAATAAAGAATAAATTTTAGCCCCATTGAATACAAAAATAAAAAAAAATCTTTCCCTCTACCTGTCTGCTAATGTTAATTCATCATTTCCAAGCTTTCGCCACCTGTAAAAATTTGAGCGATGTTCCTTGTTAATAACGATACCAACATGTATTTTTAAATATTCATGAACATATTGGCATTAATAAACACGCAAAAATTAAGTTTTTTCATGTATGACACAAAATACTTTCATGTAAGTTTATCGAAAGTAACAAATAAAAAAGTGGTTATTTAAATGAATATATAGAAAAAATCATTTGAACAGAAATGTATAGCATGTTATGTTTTGTTATATATATATATATATATATATATATATATATATATAGGTGTGTGTATGTATGTGTACATGTGTGTAAATTAATTATAGTATAGTATGATGTGTTAGTTATGCTTGGAAGTTCACATTCAGTAATATTTTAAATCTCAGAATTATAACCATTGTGTTGCTTTGATACTAGAACGCTTAAAGTACAATTTAACCATTCAAACATGTAGCAAATAAATAAGTTTTAGAAATCTTAATAATATTATATTGAAATTGATACCTAAATGTGACAACTGATATAGCTGGTGGTGGCCGACCAACTTCGGTAGGTGTTGATAGACTTTCCGTTCTTGCTCGTGTTGGTTCTTTGTGAGGCAGCGCCATTGAACTCATACCATTGTTTGCTCCATTCGCTTGTGCTATAACAGAAATTTAGAATATTACCGTTCATATGACTACTTTGATATATGATATATTAATAATAATTTCATAATACAGCACTGGAACAATAACTACATATTATTTAAAAAATGTTTTGTCTTTTTCAATATTGGACAGAACATAAAATGTAAGATCGCGATTATTTTACATTCCAAATTATTGTTCGAGTTGGGTTTTTTATTCATCTAAAAGTAAAAAATGAATATGAAAAATATCTAAAATTTTTGTTGAACCTAGACTCACCATGTGGATGATATGTGTTAACTATCCGTATTGATTCTTTAAATTTGTCTAATTGTTTTTCTACTTCCTGATGTGTTTCACCATCAACTATGAACAAGTCTATTAAATCATCAGTTAGAAGCTGACAAGAATAACCGATATTTATGGCAGTTTCTGTGGAGAAAAAAATAATTGAAAACTGAATCAAAGTTTAATTTTTTTTTAAATGAGAAATCATTACATTAACAAAATTCTTTCAGTAAGTAAATGAATTAAAACATGAATATGATATTTGCACCTATGAGAAGCAACCAGACAAATGTGAAATGATTTTTTCTTACCTTGTTTATCACCCGTCAGAACCCAAATTTTTATTCCAGCTAAGCCTAAATTTGCTATTGTTTCTGGTACACCATCTTGTAATTTATCTTCAATTGCTGTAACACCTAAGAGAACAAGATCAGTTTCAATTTCTTCATAAATAGCATCAAGTTTATCATCTCTCGAATCCATAGAGAGCGCGGCTTCTTGTTGTCGTATTTTCCAGTTCAGAAAGAATTGTTCGTCAATCTCTCTACTTGCTAAACAGAGTGTTCGTAAACCCTCACCAGCAAATTTCTGTGTATAATAATAATTATTATTATCAATGCAATATGAAACTTTAGTAAAAAACGGGTATAACTTACATTTAAATGTTCTTGCGTTTTCGTCTTGATCTCGATTTGACCTTTAGCTAATCTTTCATAAATAACATTATCGGCTCCTTTACAAAGTAACATTAAATGACCGTCTCTTTTTACAACAACTGACATTCGTTTTCTCACATTATTGAAGTCCAATATACACAATAACTCGTATTCCTGAAAAAGAGATACAATTAGACACAGTTAGTGATCACATTAAAAATTGCACCCAAATTAGATTTTGGACGAATTGACTTTAATTTGTTGAAATCTAGAATTTATATCAGAATACAATAATTACTAGTTGCTATTTAAAAAAATAATTTTAGAGCATTGTACAAATAGAAGATGTTAAGATTTAGTGCAGTTAATAAAATTAATTAATTTTCTTACCTCAACTTTACCCATAACTTCGATGGTTATCGTATTAGGACTTCTTTCCCTAAACACGAATCCAAAATTTCTAGCTGCCGATACCAAGGCTGATTCGTCTGGACTTTGAGCCTGGTACTCCAATCGACCATTCTTCTCTGCTGGCATTACAGTATGGCAAAGTGCAAGAAGTCGAAAGAAATTATGTGTATGTACATTGTTGTTATTCACTGATTCTAAGAGTGTCTGATCGTAAAATTTAAATTCAGGTTCATATTCCGAATTAAAACTGAAATCGATTGGATCCGTGGTCTGAAAGTTTTAATTCAATTGAAAAGGTTAATATCATTATAGAACCTCAAGCATATTAAAATTAATGCAAGTCTTATTGTTAAGCTAATTTAAACTAAATAATATTTTTTTTGCTATATCCATTAGAATTCTAAATATTCAATAAGTCAATACTCACTATTATTGTTAAATCATATGTATAAGAATAAGTCATAAGGCAAAGGCAGTCTATTATGAAAATTACTTCAGTCGAGTGAAAAATTCTTCTCGTTCAAAAATAGCCTTCAAGATAACCTTTGCAACTAATATGACTATATAAAATCTAAAATGTTACAATTAAGCTATCGAGCTTCTTTTTAAACAATCAAGAATTAAAACTAGTTTTAAAAAAAATTAGAGAAAATTAAAAGACCGTCCTATCGACATCGAATCCTAAAAATTTTAACTCAACATTAACCAAATGCAATACCTGCGCTACCAAGATGTGTTCGGTAAAATCTAATCGCTATAACATACCAAAAAATTGTTAATCAATCAATAATGTGCAAATATAAAATAGTTATAATAACATTTCATTTCAAAACAACAAATGCTTCTGCATCTCAATGTATGTCTAAAATATCATAACAAACTAACACGTTATACATATTATACTAATGCTAGCATTCCATTTCTTACAGTGTAAAAAATACATAAATGTGCGATTGTGTTTGATAACTACACGGTTAACATAACTACCATCTATATTTGCACAAAGTGCTCAGTTCTGTGTATAAGAAGAAATAACAATCTAGCATACTGATTATAAACCAAAACTAATTAATGAAATGTATTTAATTTTAAAATCAACTAATTTCAATTCAACTGATTATGAATTTGATATATTTAATTGTGGGTTCGATATCATCCACTATTCAAGTCAAAGAAATATGTGTGATCAGCGAAATGTACTAACTATTTCAATTCGAGCAGTCTTTGTAAAATCAATAGATATCTTATCTTCCAATATATAAAAACAATTTATCATGTCCGACATTCAATATTTTGAATGTATAATAATAAATAAATTAGAATATAATTTTCTATATGTATTGATATTTAGTAAATAATTTTAAATTTTCAATAGCAGATATATGTGCAAAAATAGCAAAAATCATTTGGAATGAGTAGCTGCTACAAAATCATTTCAATTGTGAACAATGTGATAATTTTGAAATAAAATTGTTGGAAAAATTCATATATAATAATGCGCAAATTCAATTATACGAGTAAGATAAATGAATTATTGGTAATGGCAAAATATCATGCATAATAAAATATGCAACTTCTTCAAAAAATCGCTGTTTAAAAATCTGTTTTATGCACTTATCTACATTATGTATATTTGCACAGCTGTGTAGAATTTAGCTTGATAAAATCAATAAGATTAAATTATAATAAGTAATTCGGGCAAAATAAATAAACGGAAAGGTGTTAATAAGTATATTTCAGATATTGAAATGAATTGTATATTTTATGAAAACGACATTGGTTTTAGAAAGACTGCTAAGATATTTAATATCGTGCATATTACATCATTCACAATTTTGTAATGCACAAGCTGCAATGTGTAATATATCTAGATGAAAAATGTTGAGAAAATGATATGAAATTCATAATTTTAATACATTTCATTACATTAATAAAAATAAATATATTTAATATGTTATCAAAAATATATCTCATCAAAATTATCTTATTGAGAACTGGTAATATTGATAATGAGTTCATGGGGTAAAAATCTAACAAAACAATGAGACGGCAGGATTCTACATATGGAAAAATTATGTAATCAAAATTTTAATTCATTAAGTTTATATGATTTTATTTCGCATATTCTGTTTGGTATATCGTTTTCTTTAACTATAACTTGCTTCTAACCACCAAACGAATATTTCAAAGATTATTAAATGAATTTTGCCAATTGAGAAGTCACAACTAATCGTGAAACCAAGATTTTCTTTGACTAACAATTAAATTAATAATCTTTTGCATATAATATTGAAACTTTATTAAAAGATTCTATGGGTAAGCAAAATGAATCTAATTCACACGGATAACGACAATATACCATCGATTTTTGTTCGTGTGATATCACTTTTTATTGATACATTCACCGTACAAAAAACTATCAAGGAAATCTTTTATGTCAGAGCTAATGTATTTATTCGAAAACAATATCTATCTTAAATTGTCTACCTTAGGGGGGGAGTCTCCTTTACAGGCTTCAAAAAATCGCTTTTTTGAGAATTTTTTAGGGAAGGAAATAAATATTTAATTGAAACGAAACTTTCAGGTTTTGTTGTTATATATTTCAACATTCTTCTCAAATTTTTTGATTAAAATATATGTCACAATATGCCGGGTACAAGCATTTTGCCGATGCGCCACGAGCGTGCAGGTGTCATTTGGCGGGAAAGATGCAGGTCACAATTTCCGTTCGACACAAAAAAATCAAAACAAATATATATTTTCAATAGTATAGATTCTAGTTGAACTTAAAAAATCCAGAAAAAATGAAAAAATCACCAATTAAACTCGCAACTTAAAAAAAATCTTGATATAAAATTTCACTTTAAATTGGTGAAAAAGTGGGTTAATTATAACTTTTTTCAAGTTTTTTTAGGTTCAACTAAAATATAATTTAATCCTGAATACAAAGAATTTTGTCTCAATAAGACGCTTTTCCCCTAACTTTCCCGCCAATTGGAAAAATCGAAAAGATTAAAAACCGAGGAATCGCGTGTCGAAGTTTTCGTTCCACTCGTATACACGCTTGACGGTTGCTTACTATTTCTTCTGGAATTCCGAAAATAATTTGAATTTGTTTCTAAAATTTGAAAGTTATATTCTTGGCTAGTTTTAGAAAACATTTTTGTAAGAAAAAAAAAAAACAATTTTTTTAAGCCTCTAAAGCAGGCTCCCCCCTTTTCGCAGCATAAATCTGCGCCGATGAATATATCGCTAAGAGACGCACATGAATCAAAACATCATTTGATAAAAATTGATGTCTAAGATTATCGTAACACGGTCAAAAATATATGAGTAGGTCTAATAAAATTAAATAAAAAATAATTCTAAATAAATAAATAAATAAATAAATTCATGCATACAGGGTGTGAAGGGCTCCTGGCTCGCGGCAACCGCGGTTCCGGAGTGCTCCTCCCCACGGGGTGCTCGGTGAATAATAGCGCTGTGTGACTACTGTGACTCCTTCCATTTTTTGGGTAGCACGAAGTGGTCTGAGACTCATCGACGTATGAGGTCTGTGCATTGAATACACTATCAGAACCAGAAACTGTTCGCGCTCTGGGATTTATAACGACAACATTTGCGTGGTCGTGATGATGATTATTCGATTTTGGCTGATACTCCTCGACAGATGATGTTGTTTCGTTCAAATTTTGATACTTTGCTTTCTTTTGCCGGTATGGTGGCAGACACGAACACATGCAATACGAACGGATGCAGGCACATAATGTGGTGAATGTAGTGTGTTTTTGTGGTTTGATTGATGTTTATTGTCAGGAAACGAAATATAAAAAGAAACATAAAACAAACAATACAAATTAACTAAAGAAACAAAGTAATAACTAAAAATATGTGCAAATAATATAAAAACGGTGATACTTAAAAATTCTATACATAATTGAATTAATGACTAATTTTCATACACATTTGAAACTTTTAACCCTTTCCACTCGCGAATTCCGAATATACATTTTGCCGCCGGAGCGGATAAAAATTAATTTGATACTTCTCTTGACTAGGGTAGGGCGGGGCTAGTTGAGCATAGGGGCAAGTTGAGCAATCGAAATATCTCGAAAACTATTCACCGTCCGTTCAGGCATTATATGGCGGAAAGATAGAGGTTTGGGAGAAATAAACATCCGCGATCGCTAGTAGCCGCTGGACAAATGAGTGAGGCTCACGGGCGTTTTGTTTATTTTGAGACCAAAAAGTAAAAAAGTCATAACGAGTTTTCGTCTAGTTTAGTCAAATGTTATTTATTTTTAACCAGGTAAATTTTATTCTTCCATATAATTATAGTACTTTTAATAAGCACAGAGATTCTGGGTATAATTCTCACGGTTTTTTTATAAACTCACTTTTATTTTGAAATTCCGAGTTGGGGCTCGTTGAGCATAGTTGCTAAACTTGTTTTGTCACTAAGACAATTACCATTAACTTCCAGAAATTAATTATTATTTTTAAGATTTAAGCTAAGTCTATGAGTAATGATATAAAGAAATAATGATTTTAAACAAAAATACTGAATATAATGGTAAAATAATTCCTAAGTTAATTAATCGTTAATTATTCAAAGCAAATTACTATAAGTTTTGTTTTCTCTGTCAATAAAGACTATAAATATAGAACTGGTTATTAAAAACTTATTTTATTTCATCACTAATCGACATTGAACCTATAATTTCATTATACTTTCTTAGTGCTCAACTTGCCCTACCTATGGGGAACATTGAGCATACTTGACTTTTTGCATTCAAACAGCTGTAGCTTTTAAATTTTACTTATTACCAAAAACTAGTATTAACACTTTTGTTATGTGATAAACAACAAATCCATTAAGCCATATTGCAATTTATTGAGACTTCTCATTGAGGAGCTACATCCGTTTAAGTAAAAATTTGCTCAACTAGCCCCGCCCTACCCTATCAATTTAACAACCAAACAATTAATGAAATAAAAAAAGTTGAAGTAATAAATAATAAATATTAAAATGAAATATAGTTAAAAAAATTTGACCCTAGAAACATTCACAATTTCTCATCAAAAAGTCAATTATTTTACAGTACCCTAACTTAACTAAAAAAGCTAATATCATAAATTTGTAAATACTATTGAAAACAGTGAACGATATTCAATGTGTAAACTGATGTAATACGAGTGCATGAAAATTATTCATAAGTTTAAATATTGTGTTCGTAATTTTTGTTGTGAAAAGTTTAACAAGCCATAACAAGAAACTTAGAACATGCACAAAATAATTACTATTTTAAGTATGGCATTACATGATTCAGCACATAGCAAAGTAAACACATACTTCTGAAAGCTCCATAATTTCACCAGTTTTCAGATCTATAGCGTCTCCATATGAAATTCCAGCTATTGAGCACTTATTGAACGTCATGATGTTTTGAGTCAATGTTCCAGTTTTATCAGAGAAAATATATTGAATTTGGCCTAAACATAAAGATATATTGCTACATACTGAGTATGCTACCAAGACATTAAGTTATTAATAATAAAAACTAATTTTATTTTCAAGATATTTTCAAGTAATTATGAAAGTTAATATTTCGAAGAGTGACCATACCTAATTCTTCATTGAGTGTTGTCGTTCTAGCTTTAGCAGATGTTTTCGTCTTCTCATAATACATTTTTTCATCCCAGTTGATAAGAAAACTTTGTACAAATCTAATAACTTCTACAGAAACGTACAATGATATCGGCACTACAGTATTTAACACTATTGCATAACTGAAAAATACTAGAAATGCTATAACAGTTGATCCGGTTAAAGGTTCTCTTGGTACAATAGAATCCCATGGTAAATAAACCTAAAATATTTTATAAGAATTATTAATATAGTTTCATAAAGTTAATCCAATACAGTCAAAAGTATTGAATTTACCTGAAAATCTCGACCAACAAGTCCTTCCCAGATTCCACATCCAACCATACAAAATATGCACATAGAAATTAAGAAATATACAATCTGCAAATGTACATAAATGAAGGTTATTATTACATAAAATATTACATTATTCTGCATATTGAATGGTACTTACACCAATAATTAAGAAATTTAATAATTTATCTATACTAGTTCTTTTTAATTTCGTTTTTCCAGAATTTTGCATCAATTTTGTATCTTTTCCAGCAAAAATAACAACACCATAACACCATTGAGTATTTCTCAAAACACAGCCACGAAGCAGGATCTTTTCATTATCCAAAGAATATCGTTTGCCTTTCCACGTCAAAGCACCTATTATAATTCGAATTATATTTATAAAAAGTTCATAAAAGATGTTCTTGATGAAAAATATGTTAATAAGCAACAATAACAAAAATTAAATTTTTTCATAATAAACGATTATAAAAATACCTTCAAATTTATTAAGTAAGTTATTAGGTGTTTCACAAACGATTTCTCCGTTAAATTGTCCTAGAAGATCATTCCGTTGCCCCATTTCTGCAGTTTCCGGAATACACTGCCTACATTTTAAGTTTGTTTCTCTACAAGCATAAAAAATAACTTTCAACATCTTTACATTTGGAAACATGTAGAATAATGATCTGTAAAGTTTTGGCAAATACAAATATTGGCAACGTAATATTACATTAAAACCGTAAGTGTAAGTTTAATCAGCACTAAAATGCACATTAAAGCAAATTTAATACAATGATCAAATAATTAAAAAAAGTCATTAGGAGTCCATTAATCACGTGAGGTTTTTAGGGGGAAGGGGTTTTGACAAAAAATCGCTAAATATCACGTGGGGGAAGGAGGGATATAGTAAGATACACGTGTATTTATTTTTTAACTAATTTAAAAAAAAAATCAAACATTTTCAAAAGAAAAATAAAACATTTTATAGTTTTATCACGTAACTAAAAATACACGTGATGTTTGGTGCGAGAGGGGGGTAATTTTGAAAATCACCATGTATCACCAAGGGAAAGGGACGGTCCAAAATTCCTCAAAAAGTTGCTCACGTGATTAATGGACGCCGCCTTAGAATAATATTACCTAATTAGAAATAGTGAAATTGAAAGTTATCAAAGTATAAAATTTCGATAAAACCTACGATATCAACAAAAATGGGATAGTAAAATAAATACATACTATTCAAGCATTAAAATCTTAACAAAAATGAGTAAAACATTGAATTTTGTAGTTAAAAATGTAAAAATACCTATATGACATAAAAATAACTATATTTGCCAACTCTCAATTTTGCATCATTATTTCAGAGTAAGAAACCTTTATGGGTAAAAATAATATTACTCTGTCAACACTTCCTTGCAATTTAAGTACAGTTTAATATGGGATTAAATATTAAACAAATCATTAATACAATTCTGATGAATTAAGAAATAGTCCACTTTCATATTATTTGAACTAATTTATAATTAATATTCAAATAAAAAACTTATATAATGGTGGGATCACGTGGTTTACTTAGTGGACTGTAATTGATTATCCCATAGCTATAAAATGTGAATAAAAATACAATTTATGCTGTGATATATATATACTCAAATGATTTGAGTCAAATCTAAATATTCCTACTCGCCGACTTTTTGCTAGACTTTATTCTTATAAAAAATATCAGGTATTTGCGAGAATTTAAAAGCTACTACTCCGAGAAATTTCGGATTGGTTACCAAAGATGGTCAAATCTTAACCATATAAAGGTTGGCAATAAGCAAATCAGATCCTTTTGGTCTAATTACTTGACTTTTGTGATTCCTGATCTTAGAATATTATTGCAATATGAGGTTGAATATTATATTTGGCTTAACGCAAAGCTGAGGTCTGCAAAATAGATGTCACAATTTGTGACAAAGCTTTGTGACTCACAAAGCTTCATGTGAATAGATAATAATAATTTTATATTTTGTAACTCATCAAAATCTGAAATAATTTTCACAGTAAATTGGTTATAGTTGTACATACATGTTTCTTAATTCTTTATATCGATATATTTCAACGACACTTTACAGCCAAATTATGTAGAATATCGTATTGAATGTTGTGAATATAATATTAGTGGAACTACCCTCGACAAAAATTTAATTAAATACCTAACGAAGTTCACTCACCCGTCAAGTTCTGCTGTTTCAATGAAGCACAATCCGTTAGGTTCGCTGGTCGTCAGCAGCAGAATGTCTGCCGCCACGAACTGGTCGTTGTCCATTCGTATGACATCACCGACCTGGACGCCCGACCATCGCTCCTCTACCAGTTTGCCGTTGCGCAGCGTCTTCGATCTTCGCTTGTTCACTTGCGAATCGGACATATGCCTTTGCTAAATAATAATAGATTTAGAAAAAATAAATTATGTTATCATATTTAATGAAAAAACAATTCCAATATAGCAAATGCTACAATACCTATCACAAATAGTATACAATTTTCACGATTTAATTTTTTCTTTAATGTATATTGATATTAAACAATTATAAAGAAAAAAAAGAGATATTTTAAAATGAAGCGATTGCGAAGCAGTTCTTTCAGTTTTTATAATTGGCACATATAATATCCGTAATATTTTATTTAATTGCGAAGCAGTTCTTTCAGTTTTTATAATTAGCACATGTAATATCCGACATATTTTATTTTACTTTCAAAGATCACTGCTAGGTTAAGAATATTAATATTGAAAGCCAACAATTTGGAATTAAAAATGTTCTCAAGTGTATAGGAATTTTATATTAATAAATCAAAATTGGAAAAAAACTTAATTATCAAACATCATTGCATAAAGTGTTTTCGAAAAGTGTAAGGGTAATAATTTGATATCGCAATGTATTTCAATTCGATATCGCATGTATTTCAAGAACAAGAGAATTTATAAAAACATATTTCATTTCAAGTTGTTTACATAAAATAAATAATGACTACATGAAATCGAAGCTTATCAATTAGCAATTCCTTATAAAGTCGTTCAATAACCTTTACAGCGCAAATATATCTATCGTGCAATAAATCAATACATTCCCTGTAAATATTTTTCTGTAGAACTTTTTTCAAAGCTAATCAATTTATGTAGAATGACAATTGTATTCTTATATTATTGTGTGAACAAGTAAAACAAGTCGATCTCAAATTTTTTCAGAAGGAGTATAATAAGAATTTGATATAATTCAAATGTACTGTTTTATACATTTCGTAAAAGTTTATAACAGCCGCACTCGACGGCTCGAAAATAAAATGAATTCCAATTTATAAAAGAAGGAGACACGCGGGATTATTGGAATATTGCAAGTACATGTCAGACAAATTCCTATATGTCAAAGAAGACATCTAGTCCTTTTTATAGATAGAAAGAAAGCTTTCGAAAGAATCAACGTGGAAATTAGAAAAAAAAATTGGATGCATGTCGAAAATTTTGTTAAACGTTAAATTAAGTAATTTATATAACAACAACCATGAAGTACATAGATCATTTTAAAAAAATCCTGCTACGAAGTGATATTCACGCGTTCACGGACGTGAATGCTATAGCATCATTGTGATGCAAAAAGACTTAAATGCTCAAATTTTAAATTTGTTTAATTTAATTTTATATAACCTTACGTTTTCGTAATTATTATATCTATCAAGGTAGTGAATAACTGATTCTTCGGGTATTTTCATGTTATTTTCCCTGTGTATTTACAAATTTGATTAATCAAGCACATTGCGTAAAATAGAAGCGTAATACTTGACGTGGATGCTATAGCATTCATCGTATATGACGATTAAAATATTATAATCTGACTACCATTATAAACGGTGTTTTATCAAATTTCGGTGAAAATATAAATTTGTTTTGTTTCGGATGGAAATCGTGACATGCATATTTCCCGCCAAATAACATCTGAACGCTCGTGGCGCATCGGCAAATGCTTTTACCAGGCATAATATTTTAATGAAAAAAAATCAGAAGAATTTTGAAATATATAACTTTAAAACCTAAAAGTTTCGTTTCAAATAAATATTTATTTCCTTCCCCAAAAATTCCAAAAAAAAATTTTGCTTCTAAAGCAGGTTCCCCCCTTGAGCAAAACAGTGCGTGGAACTTTAAAAATAAAGTATATGTAGTTTAACATTTTTTCGTGAACATCTAAAAAAATATTTTAATCGCCCATAATAAATAAATTCATTATGCGAACTGGTAAAGATGTTCAACTAGTGCATTTCTGGACGCATGAGATCATGTCAAATTGTTTATATTTTCAATGTATTTGTTTTATTTCTGCATAGCTTCAAATTGTTCTTGACATAGCATATTGATATTTTAGAATATGTTCAGATTTTCTTGAAAGTTGCAATATCCAATCACTTAACTGGTAAAAAGGCATTACAAATGCAATAAAAATTGTGTTATTATTATTGGTGATAAGAATATTCACAATGCAAATCGAAATGTTCTTCTCGTATGTCTGTATGAATATAAATAAAACATAATAAACGACATATGCAGGAACGACTAGATTATTCGAACACTAAAATATATATAACGTTATACATCACATTTCAATTCTAAAAATAGTACGGAACTTACAAAATCATCGTATGCATCTTTAACGGCGGTCAGTGCGAGCACTCCGAACAAAGGCATAGCCGTAGTGACCGGCGTCAAACTGCTGATGGCGGGTACCAGCTGCAGCACGAGGAGAACAAGAAAATAAAAGTTGGCCAGGCGCTGGAACTGCTCCAATAGATTGAGAGGCAGGAATGTAAAAATGCTGTACTTAGATGTTTTGATGATATTATTCTGAAACAAAATATAAACAATAAGTATTTGTAAAATTTAATCACTTAATTGCCAAATTTAGTAACATAATAGTCGATTCATTTTTGTAATTTTGCAATTTTGAATTATATATGAAGTATCAAATCAAATTGTATAATAGTGACAAATCATTATGATCGATGGAAATTTTTTCTTCGACTATATATATCAAGCAATTCAATTTCTGATGACAAACACGACTTGGCGTTTGTAAAAAGGCTAGTGAGTAATTAAATTAAACTTTTTATGTTATTAAATTGATATCCTTAAGAGCAAAATTAAAAAAAGTAAAAGTACATTTTTCTATGAAATATTTCAAAAAGTAAGAGTTTTTGCAGTAAGAAAAATGTATGTAACAAGCATGTATATCTTAATTATATGAATAGAATAAGCCATACTTACCGCATATTTAAATTGAGAATTATATTCTCTGTCATTGGCCCTGATTCTACGTTCGGTTTCTGAAATAAAAGGAAAAAGAAATATAATACCCAATAAAACAATAAAATAAATTATGTTAAACGGTATAAATGGCGTTAGTTACTTTATTAGAACGTTTACGATCGTGCGACCAATATCTTTGGAGAATTCTATCTAGGCCAGACATTACGAAAATTATATTGTTTTTGTTAATGCGCAATATATGAGCAATCAATGGCAATAATATGGCCACAAAGTTAAACGGTCAGATCGATGAGGGTATGGCATTTTTTTCGCTAAGAGACTAATAATTATGATTTTGTCGATAGAATTTTCAATGATAAGGTGGAAAAGATATAAGAACGGATAAAAATGATCATACGATATAAAATACCGCTTAATGCTGGTTCGTTTAGCGCTGTTTCAGTTTACCGCTGTTTCGGTTTAGCGCTATTTTTTCAGCCCGGGCATTCTGCAAAACATGGGAGAATCGTGGATAAAATAAGTTTATCATAATGAAGTAAATGTGAAAGATATCGAACAAATAGATCAAGAAATATTTCTAGTCCCTTACAAAGATCTGAAGCAATCAAACAAGCAATCAACAAAAACTTTGGTAATAGTGATTCGAAGAAGAGCAAATAAAAGTGTTTCAATGTTTATTGATGAAAATCATATTTTTTTCCAAAAATTCAAAAGCAAGACGAGCTCTTATAGATGCTTTATCCAAATCGATTTAACAACTTATAAAAGTACTTCATGAAAATCGCAAACTGTATTTGCAGCCTTTTTAACGAAAATGAAAAAAAAATGGAAGGACAGACTAAATATATTTATTCAAGTACTGAGATTATAATCTGCCTTAATTTTTTTATTTGTCGTTTTTAAAAATAGATTATACATTTATAGATTAAAATAAAAGTATAGATAGAACATCATAAGGACTTAAGTCTGTGATTAATCACAAGTGAGATTCTTCAAAGTGTTGAAAACCTAAGCTCATTATAAGATAAAATTTCAAACAGAATTAAAATCAAATGATAAATAAAATAAAAACAAATTACCTTCTAACGAATATGTATCTTCAAAATAATAAAGTTTAAGGTAGTTAAAAATCACTAAATGATCAGTATAAATAAGATTAAATAAAGTGCAGACAAAATGTATCGTGAATGAACAAATGAATAATAAAAACATAATTTATTTTGTACAAGAAACAACAAAAAGATTTGCATTGTGTATAAATTGTGCCTAAAAGATTTAATAAGATTTTTGTTCTTGTACTTTTAATTACAATATGTCATACTAGAACATTCACTAATTCTTTTGACTTTTATTATATAGATTTTTAAATGGAATGGCAACCCAGAAGTTGTCCAATTCAGTTGGATATAGGCTATATTTGAGATATGTAATCTCAAGTAGAAAATTTGACATCAAAGCTGCCTGATGCCGGGTTTTGACGGTAGCAGAGATCGAACCAGCAAACCCGGGACTAGTTGGTGCTAGACCGTTAAAGTAAACTTCAGAACATCTTTATTAAGATGAAAAAATATTTTACGTCAAAATTAGAAATGTAAAGTAAATATTAAAATAACCCCTTTTTAAAATAATCTTAATTTCAAAAAATATGTTTATATAGTTAAAGGTATAAATGGATGAAAAAAAAAAGAATTTAGTCTGACAAAAATAAAAAGTTTAAATTAACAATTTTTAATTTTTTTCGGAAAAAGTATTTATAAGAACTAAAATGATTCAATGTAAATTAAAATCATCTATGTGGAAAAATTCCTGAGAATGAGTAATCCTCATCTCCAAACTCCGAAATATAACAGTTTCTTTTCAAATAAAACAAATTATGTTTTTGATAAGAAACAATAATCTATACATACATTTTGAAAAACATGAATTTGCCTTTCACTGTAATTCAATAAAATTGACGAAATAAACAAAAACAATATATTTAACGAAACTAAGAATTGCCAAGATTGGCTTAGAATACATGTAGGGGGATTAAAGATAAGGAGAACAAGAAGTTTTATCACGTCTTACATTTCCTTGAATCTAGGCGAGAGCGGTAATAAAAATGAAGTCTTGTGATAATATATGTTTTTCTTATGACTCATTGAAAGAGCTTGGCATTATTTCGAATACCGTGGAGAAATGTTGGCATTGTAAGTTTTATTTTCGAAATAGTTATAAAACGATTGTAAATTAAATTTGGAATACCGTATATTGCAATTTATATTAGCAGGGACACTTTTTTTAACATTACACCCTAAGCTAGTAGCTTCCAATATTTTTGTGCCTTCCCTATAAAAAAGATGTTGCGCTATTTCCATTTTGTGCATTCCCTATAAAAAAGATGTTGCGCTATTTCCATTTTGTTCAAACCAATTTCATAAGCACTCAACAGATTATAATTTATTTACTGGGCTACAATAATATTGAATATTATTGCATAATTATGCAATCATTTTTTATCAATTAATTTTTTTTGTTTATATTCGAAATTCATGACTGTATCTCAAGCCCCGTAAGAGAGCGGCTACGCGGGTTGCAAACCGCTACTTTAATTTTATTTTATATTTTTATTATTTTATGTAACTGAGCTTAATTAATATAAGATACTGAATAAAAGGCGTCGACGGTTATCACTTTGATATCATAAACTTGCACATAATTACACCCAAATATTATAAGCCTTATAATAAACATATACCTTTTCAAATGCATATTTTATTGATATTTAAGCGCGAATCTAATTTAACACCAACAAAATAACACCAACGCTCATTATAATTATGTTAACATTTGGAAAAAAAAACTGTTTACGCCTAAAGAAAAATTGGGTAGATTTGCAACAAGAACAAACCACAAGCAAAATCTGTGAAAAACTGGTTTTTCCATAGATGGTGATAAATCGTGATTGCGGTGCGTCTCTTTTCCCACAGGATTAAGAGTGCCAGAACCCCGCCTCATTCATTGCAGCAAGTGCACGCGACCTACCAGACTACAATAGATTTATATAGAAAAGCGATGATTGACAGTCTTAATAAAAGGGTGCTGTACGTACAGCTGTATGACACCAAATTAATTTATTGCTCGAAGTCGATTGCAAATGGATTATTGAAATATGAAAAAGATCACATCCGCAAGTAACTAAGACCTACTCTATTTTATTCTATTACTTTAACCCTCCGTCGGTCGGCGTGGTCTGGCCAGACTTTTTTTGACTTCAATTAAAAAAAAATACTTCTAGTAATCCTATCGACTTGAAATTTCTTGACTTTTACTAAAATTTCATTAGCTGTCGATCAATGAAAAAATCAGGACGAAAAAATGTACAGAAGGATAATTATAAGGATATTAACTTTTTTATACTTCGAACGGTCGGAAAGGTCTGTCTAGACCAACCATACATTTTGTATGAAATATACGCTTTTTGATATAAGTAAACCAGTATTTTGTCTTTTTTCATGGTATTTTCTATTCAAACTGCGTTGTTTATATTTTTTGCTGTGTTCTAACATGAATGTTAGTATTTTCATGACGAGAGTTCCTTGAAAACCTACCAAACTTATTGGTAATCGCAAACACTGAGAATCGGATGAGTAATGCACACATTCATTTCAAAGGCGCCGAAAAAGAATAAATATTGTTTTTCATTGATTTAAAACAGAAAAATTAAAAAAAAAAGCAACGATTTTTTTATATTTCTTGATTTGTTTATATAATCGTTAATACATAAGACACCAAAAACTCATTTATCCCATATAAATGCATGTAAAATAAATGGTGGTCCAGCCAGACCTTTCCGACCGTTCGAAGGTGAAAAAATATCCGACCGACGGAGGGTTAAATATACTTATTATTTTTATTTATATAGATAGTTATGTAACGGTTAGTCAAAATTCAGTGACTGCATTTTCAAAATTTAGTAGCATTTTGTGGAAATAAATTTAAAAGGCTTTTTTATAGGATGAAATTAAAAAGATTTTCATCATATGATTAACAAAGACCAAAGTTTGTTCCATTTGTCAATAATAATGGCTAATCAATAATAGCAAGTACTGACGACAAATCTAGCCATCTCCAATATTTAATTTATAAGCTATATTTCATATAAATCTTGCAAACAGTAATTTATTTTGTACCATCGATTAATATCTATATTAGATTCTACATAGCTCAATTGGTAATACTTGGTATTTAACGCTAGATCTACTTTTATTAATTAGGTAATATTACTGTCTACAAATAATATTTTGCGTATTGGAGAAAATATAACAACCAAATAAAACCGACCTCGCTATTATCAATAATAGCGAGTACTGAAGACAAATCAAGCCATCTCCAATATTTAATTTATAAGCTATATTTCAAGTGAATCTTGCAAACAGTAATTTATTTTGTACCATCGATTAATATTTATATTAGATTCTACATAGCTCAATTGGCAATACTTGGTATTTGACGCTAGATCTACTTTTATTAATTAGGTAATATTACTATGTCTACAGATAATATTTTGCGTATTGGAGAAAATATAACTTAACCAAATAAAACCGACCAGTAACAATGAAGGACTTGAAGTACTGGCTGCTTGCAGATTCTGACGGACCAGGTCCTGTAACAGAACCCTGATCTCTCCTATAGTATCGTCTGTTATCGCTCCATACAACAAGCTTTCCAATGACGGTCAATAGTGAATTCCGCAGTCCATGGTGTTTCCTAGGATTTCTCTGTGGCAAACTTTCCGAAGAATCTACACAACCTGCGGCATCATCAGATCCTCGACAACCGAGATTGACACTAATATTGATATTCGTCGACCTGACATCGGGCAGGGACCGCTCCCGTCGTTCCGCCGCTTGGAGATAAGGGCTACGTTTCGCTCGCACTGAACGTGACCTTTCGCAACAACAATCTCTGCCCACGGAACTTTTGCCACGAAAGCGCTTTCCAGATCGTGACTGTTGCCGATGACGATGCCTGGAATCACTACAACGATGGAGTGCCCCGTCCTCGCGTTTGTCACGTCCATCATCTTCTTCTTCGTCATCATCATCGTCATCGTCTTCATCATTATGATCGCGATGCATGTCGAATAGTTCGAGTTCTACAGCGTCCGCAGATCGCATTACACTTTGTGTTCCTGCTCCAGATCTAGACAAATTCCTTTCAATTTTACCTTGGTAGAAACCGCGGTACCATCACCGTTTTGCACAAGATCCCTGCATTCTGTCCACTTTCTTGCATCAAATATTTGATCACACCCTTATTAACTATTTAATATTTACTATCACGTTATCAAAACATTGGCATACGTTATCCGATCAATACATCCGCCATTGTATATTCATGTTGTCAAATGATAATTGTCAACAAAATATAAAAGAATTTTTTTTATAAATTAAAGGTAATACAAAAATAAACACATTGCCAACTTTAATCACGAACTTGCAAAAACTTAAGATAAAACGTCTAAAGCGTCTTTGCAGCGACCCGTGCACACGATCTGACACATCACTTGATCGTTCCAATGAGAGGGGTGCTATTAAAGTACACGGTGCAATGACATTGAAAGCGCTTGCGCAAAGGGAGGCGTTGGTGCAATAGGAGCAGACGAATTCTTATTCCTTGACGGCAGATGCCACCTCAAATTAACATTTAAGTGAAGATATAAACAACCATTAAAAATAGCAATTTGAAGTATATAATTAATATAAATTGATCTTCAGCTATAATAAACTCTATAAACCCAACAAAGCAAATCATCTAAGGCATTAAAGTACATTATATTGAGGTTTTGATTACTTCTCTTTACTATTGTATTATATATTTCTACATAAATCTTAACGATTTTATTTTTATGCATTCATGAACGTATACATCAGATTGCACCATTATAAAATTCTAGTGCCCTAGACGCCCCCTAATGTCCATTAATCACGTGATCTATTTTTTAAGAATTTTTTGACCCCCCTTTCCTCCTTGGTGATTCGTAACGATACTCAAAATTACTCAATCTCTCCCACCAAATATCAAGTGTATTTTTAGTTACGAAAAAAAGTTGTAACCCACCCTCCCCCTAAAAACCTTACGTGAGACGACCCTTAAAGCGTTTAAAACAATTATGTCGAAACTTTCCCTTTTCTACTTTTTTCTAGCTGGAAGAACTTATGTGTAAAAATATAATTTTTCACCAACTAATATCATTGACATAATTTTGATGAAAGAATAAATGTTACTATCCCCTCCCCCTAAAAATCTTGCGTGAGACGCCCCTTTAAAACGTTTAAAACAATTATGTCGAAACTTTCACTGAAAGCTCTAGCTAGAAGTACTTATGTGTACGAGTATAATTTTTCACCAACTAATATCATTGACATAATTCCTCTGAAAAAGTAAATGTTACTTAAACCTGGAAAGTATTTGGTCTATTGTCAAATGCTTAACTCATTCTATTTCAAATAGACTTTTCATTGATAACTATCTACGATTCAAAGTCTAAACGTCCCAGTTAAGTAAATCATCTAAAATAAACTAGGTGCAATAATCGACTTAATAGACTGATATTAATTAGATTGAGATAGTTATTCGGATAAAATATTTAACTGTTTATTACGAAAATTAAGTATTGACTTTTACTAAAAATACATCACATCACAAGAGACTTTTGACAAAAATTTTAAAAATATGTTCAGATTTTTTCTTTTATTTATTGTAACTTGATTTGTAAATCACTAATTTTATTACGTATTTAATCTATTAGTCAAACTTCTTAAAGTCACCTACTAACAAATATTTTCAATCGGCACAAAAAGGGATGCGAATGGGTAAACTCTATTTTGGTCATAACATTACATATTGTCATTTATAATTACTAAATGTTTTACTTTTGTATTTTAAAAACAGATTGCAATTAGGCACCTCTGTCTGAGATATGAAAATAATGTATATATGTAAATAAATAAATAAATAAATAAATAAATTGAATCTTGAGAAGTAAGTAAGTGAGTTGAATCTTTGATTATGAGAAAGAAAATTACTCGCCCTAAATTAATTAGTATTATTTTAAGTATGGTGTTTAATAACAATTATTATATTATTATTTTATATTTAGCAAGTGTCTTCTTTAATAATAAAACGGTTATTAAATTGCAATTAAAGCAAATTGTAGTAGAAGTAGACAAATATCACTATAGTATTTAAAAAATTTAATGTTAGTTATATTACATGTTTCATATAACTCTATATAGCGCCAGATTATTCATTCAAACGTCAAACAGTAAAATAAATATTCCATTTCACGGCATATAAAATGACATTGACATAGAAGCTATCATGACTGCATTACCTGTTGATATATCGAAAACGAATATCGAACGGCGCATTAAAAAATTAGTGGCCTTTTGCAAGGTAACGATGGACATCACGACTAATCTCTTCTCCATTTAGCCACTGTAGGCGATCAAAAAGTATTCACATAAAAAATAAAGTTTAAACAAAATACAAAAACGTTATAAGACATTTTTCTGTCGAGGATTACATATTAATATCTTAATTGCGCGAGTAACTCTATGGTAACTTAAATGACACATTTTCTTCGCTGTCACTAAATCTTATTTCTTTTGTTTAATCAATAATTTTAGATTGATATCTGATACTCAAATCAGACGATATTTAAGAATAGTTTACTGAAATTATGGCTATTTGTCTGTACTTTAAACTTCATCTATTGATTTTATATTAATAACTTCAAATTAATACGTAAATATTACTAATTTAATTGCAACGATGAATAATAAGCAAATCTTTCTTAGAGTTCAGAAATTATTCAGGATTACGTTATTATTCTATCAGCAAGATTCAGCTTTTAAAATGTAATGAAGTTTTTAATTCATTGAACGTTGATTGTAAACATTTCTGTTTAAGGAATAGTTATTTCTTCAAGCTTTTGAGAATCATAAAGGTGAGTTCATTTTTTAATCATTATTTTGCCTCATAAAATAAGTTCTAAGAAATTTAGCATCTTGACATTGGTCAGAGGATTTTTTTGTAAGTCGATTTTCTATTCTTGAAATTTTGCTTGTTTGCCTTTCAGGACAGGTGTAAAAAGTATTTTATAATAATAATAAAACAAAGTAATTTAAAAATATAGACAATTTCAGAATGTGACCAATTTTATGATTTGGAAAGAGAAAGGTGGTGATTATCTGTAACTAATTATGTAAATAAGCGAAATTCTAAAGAAATTATGTGAATTCATAAAACCCTCTTTTATATATTTTGCTTATGTAATTAAAGCAGTTTAATATTTACTATTAAATTTTATTTCAACTGAAAAGATCTATAAAAATAATAATTTCTACAGCTATTATTAGTCCTTCAATAAATAGCATTTTTTTGCAAGAAATAAAAATAGAAATTGAGTAAATAGTATGTTAGATATGTTTCATTTTCAAAAGTATTGATAACTGAAATTACTGACTGTAAGTGTCACCATATTTTATTTTGTGTTTATTAAATTTTGTATTATATTTTTTCATATTTCTCAGAAAATAAAATCTATGACAATAATAATTTTTTAGTAATCAAGTTACTGAATTTAAATTTTTCCGTGCTGTATATGTTTCAACTTCGGATGTAAAAACAAAGAAAAAAAATCTAATAATACAAATGCTAAACGCTTTCATTGCCAAAGCCACATTAACCAAAAATTTTACAACTATTATTGAGCTTGCATTTATTTTTAGTTTTTATTAACTAAATAAGCTAAATGAAGATATAATGGCATATATATTTAAATAAATATGCATATAGAGTAAATTATGAATCATGATGTGGACTAATATTTACAATTAAAATATAATGTCTCATGGATCAAACAGTGTACTATGTTCTATTTAGAGCGTGAAGTATGATAAATCATGAAAACATTTTATAAACATATTTCCGATGAATCAAATAATATCGTGCCGGAAAACTGATTAAATGTATGTTTTCAACGAGTTTTTGAAAGAAGATAACCGAGCCAGTCGCTAAAATAATGTTTTAAATGTATTCACAATAATTAATTACAAATATTCAAGCAATATATTGGGTAAGATTACTTTTTTCATAAAGTATTAAAAAAAATGAATTATTATGTCAATTAAAGTGTACTCCAGAGTTTAGATTTCACGCTTTTTATTCCTTGTTAGTTAATTATTCTAAATTCTTATACTTCGATTTTATCAACATTGATGATAACTGTAAAGCATTTTTTTTTAAATATTGCTGCTAGAGGTGCACAATTATTTTAAAGAGTAATTGGTTAGTAGTTCAACTTTATAAATATATATTTTGCGAAATGATAAAACTTATAATCTAATCAAAAATATATGAAACAAATTATGAGATAATGATATTTTATGTTAAACTTACCAGTTCCATGAGTTTTGCTGTTTCCTCTTCCCATCTTATCTTATAAATATATTTTATATATTCAATAAAATTAAATATTCCCGTATGATAAATTTTTGGTTTAGGCACTTTATATAATTTAAAAGATTTTATCTTTGTATATATTTTATTAAAATTAACATTGTGTAGGCTCGAGATTAAGGTCACTTTAATTAATGTCGACACTTTAATTATATCCCGACATCATAAGAAATATTATGAAACATTAAATTAATATAAATCAACGTATTTATGCCGTTTAAGTAAAAACTATTTAAGAGGAAAGACACTATAGTTTTCAGTATAAAAATATAAATATTTTCTTTGTACATGTATATTTTAAAATATTACTACAAAATAATGTGTTACGATTGAAACCGCGAGTAATTTCATATATAAGGCGATTATTTTAATTTTGCGTTAGATCACGGTTTAAGTCTTGTAGTTGAGAGTGGCGGCGATCTTAGTGCGTTAAGTTGTTTCTGAGAGTACTTAGCATTGTCGCCGGCCATGGGATGGAACCGGCCTTCATCGACTACCGCACTACTGATTCTGTAAACAAATAAAATAGAAATATTAATAAATACACCAATAAATTTATGTCAAATGACTAATTGTTAGCTATGCCTAGATGGCAACGCTATATTGTATGAATGTTGGTATGAATGATAGTATGGGTTAGGATTAATCTGAATACCGATGTTCGATATTTGAAATTAGTGACATTGGGATCCCGATATTAATACCGGTATTATCAATGAAAAAATTACTAGTCATATTTTTATTTACCGCAGTTGTTATATGGCATATTAACATTATTACTGTTCTAAAATGAGTACAAATTAATTATTTTATTACATAGAAAATAGGAGTAGATAGATAGCAAAACAAAACAAATGGAAAGAAAAATGAAATCACTGTTCTGCCTTCTTAATGGTAAATCTAAATTATCATTAAAAAACAAAGGTCTACTTTATTAAACGACAATAAAACCGATTTGGACTAATGGCATAGAGTTGTGCGTCTCCGCCAGTAGATCAAGAATTTCAAAATTTTAAGGTGTATTGCAAATTTACTTTGGTATGCCAGTAATCAAATACTACATAACTATCTGATAGTCGTATCCAGGAGTTACTGAAAAACAGAAGCGGAATTCATCACGACAAGATCATCAACCACAACAACCCCACATTGATTCTTGTATTAAAACTATCACATATTAGAAGATTGAAGAAAAAGCATCCCTTCGATCTAATACATTAAAATAGAGTAGCCCACTGGGGTGACACCTTCATCATGTCATATGTAGAAATCTAGTACTATTACTGGAATAAGCTCAAAAGTCATAAGCTAGACTTTTTTTCTGCTTGCTGTTTAATTATTGTTAGAAAAAGGTTTTGCGCCAAAAAGTAAGACCTTTATCTAATCTATTTTTTATTATTCCGCTAAAACTATCAACTGATTTTTAGCTTTTTAAAACTCATCGTTATTGACGTTTTCTGATCGATCATTTTTACCAATATTTGATATTCGGTAAAACAAAAATTTTAAATTTTTTTAAATGTTTCAATTCAAATATTTTACTTTAAAAAATGTTTTACAATTACTTATTTAAAATGTGTTTGTTAATTAGCATTTATTAGAAATCAAGAATTTCCAACACAGTGCTAATATGCTACTAAGTAATTTGTATCTAAAGTAAAAATAAATATTTTGTAAACACTATTAAATGGTTTCTTATCGACAGAGATATAAAAAAAGTTATTTCTAGCAGAAATATTATTGAGTCATTAAATTTCGATATAAATTATTATCAATGTAAACATTTTGATACATCGTTTAGTCTGGAATGGTTATAGTATAAAAGCATATCCATTAACTTTTTCACAACGTATAATAAACGTCTGGAACAACCCAGTAATTTTATCTCTGATGCGTAAACTTTAAAATCATTGGCGTCGAAGACAAAGTAAATCACTCGCTTATATTTTTGTGAAACACTTCAAACTCCATTTATCCAAAGAATAATTGAGTAATTGTTATAGTCGAAATCGAATACATTAGCAAAACGTGAATAATTTTGTATGTGAAAATTCAAAAATCTCTCGATTATGGAAAATTACTTGACCAAAAACATGGTCAAAGTAATACCATAAAACTTGAAATTTTTATATGTGAAAAGTCATTATATTATTCACACCGTTGTAATTAAGTATTGATGCACAACTTCAAACCAATTTTACTCTAAAAATATTTAATGTTTTATAACAAATATCAAACAAAAATATTTATTTCAATAAATTATTGCTATATTCGTTGAAGTTTGAAATTTAAGAAACGTACGTTTCGTTTGAAGTATAAAAAGAGATTAACTCAACATCCTAAGAGACTAGCAAAGAAGTTGTTAGATTCAATTCAAAAATTAAAAAAAAAAATCCTAATGACATATTTCAAAAATACCGATAAATGAAAATCGACTCTATTATTTTATGTACTACCAACACATTAAAAATTGCCTCATTGGCGGCAATTTTTAAATTTATACTTTCTTCAATCTATTGGACACTTGATTAAGTATCTAGATAGATGATCATGCAAAAAAGGAAAGAAAGGAAAAGTAGCATATGCTACGACTATGCTCTAAAGGAAGAATAAGAAATCCATTCTCTAATCGGAAGAATAAGAAATCCATTGTATACTGTTATTTTACAAAAAGCAGAACGTTTAGATCTGCAACTGGCCAATATTATTATAATTGAAAAAAAAAATATTACCAGACTTCATACCCAAAAAAGTTAACAAAAACTGACTATGTCATTCGTTAACTGAATATGCAAAACTTATCTATTAGTTTTCATGTGAACTAATGAGTAATTACATATGTCATATCAAACAATATACCGACCACATCTAAATGAAATAATAACCGTTCACATTATCAATTTAAAACCGTTACTTAATAGTTTAAAGTATAGAAGAATTATTTTCCTATGATTAACTGCATCTGCCAATGATCCCACAGAATATATCACGACCTTGGATTAAGCGGCAAAGTCTAGGTTGCCGGTCATCAAGTATTTATCACCTAATGCAAGAGCCTATGGAGTAGACATGTAGAGCTGGAAAACTACAAATTGCAGTCCATTTTCGAACATGAAGCTATTAATATAATCGATATATCTTTTATTTTCGAAAATTGAAATTTTCGAATGACGGGGGTGTTAACAAAAGATTCAAAATGGTTCTACGATGGCATTACATGAAAATTGCAAAGGCAATGCCAGATCACTTATAGTACGTTTGAAAGCTTTTAGTTTTAGTAGAGTACAAACAGTACAAAACTTAAGTATATATTTCCCATGACAATAAACAATTCAGTCAACCTTGGGTCCTAACTTAACCCCCAATCTGGTATATTCTATGAAAAGCCAACCCTTTGCATAGATGAACTACCCAACTAAATTATTTTACATGAAAATACTATAATATGGTATGATAAAAATCGATGAAAAATGTATTTACTTAATCCATATATTAAGCAATATATCAAAATATTCAACTTAAGTAAAACAGTAATAAAACAGTAAACATTTTTCAAAATAAAATCAATGTATTTTCCGCTTGTCAACAAGAATGCAATCACATACCAGCAAAGCATGAACTATTTTCGTTGATATAGCTCCCATCAGGAGCTATAAGTTTCACTTGATAAGCAAGAAAGACTTCAGTTTCGATACAATTTCGAGCTTAGATGGTAGTTCCACACATCATAGCACGTCAAGTCAGTGAGTGAGGTGAATAATCAATAAAAGAAATATAAAATGTGAACGGAAAATGACCTAGAAATATATATTCCCGCCCTCACAATTGCGGCGATATTTTCACTCCATGCGGGTTTATAGTTCATATAAAAAGCGCAAAAATATGAATAGACGTAAAAAGCAACGTACGCTATAAATATAGTTATATAATAGCTAATATCGTATATAGTAATGGAGTTAACCTTTTAGAAGTAAATGATTTCATATTATCGAGAGATGAATATTTTGTTCTTTGTATTTACGATTTCGATAAATCATGAGCACGCGATGGAAATTTTGCAATATGTGACGTATATGTACTATGCGTCACATCTGGCGAAAGCATATCAAGTACACCTGCACGAAAAGGATATACAGACTGAAACCACACATTAGAGATACATTTGTTATATATTTCAAGAATTTTATATTATTTTTGTTTAAACAGATGATATTCTACTGATGTCTAGACGTACGGACGAACACAGTCAAAACCTACAAACGGTTTTCTTCAAAAACGCTTACTTCACAATCAATGTTGTAGAATTAAGTTCTGAGCAAACTAGAGGCAAACTTTCTTGTTCATACATAGAATCCAATAAAATATTCGATACTTTCGTGCAATTGGTGCAAAAATCAAAATAGACACTGATAATCAAATGGCCTTATAGGACATTGGCACTTGCTCCAAACAAAACCTGCTGAAATGTGTACTTTTTCGGAGCAGAGTGTTACCTTTTGCTCTACTAGGTTTATAGTTATAGACGTCATATAAATAAAGCATAAATGCAAAAATGCCTAATACTAATTTTATAATGTTGGATGATTTCTTCACTTTTGACAACCTCTGAACCATACATGTGTTCATTGCAGCCAATACGCGGAATTATCAGATCAGATCATATTTAAGAACCTCTTGGTTCCCATATAGAGCCTCAAGACTACATATTGGAAATCACAACGGAATGCTCGAAGATGACGCAAAAACTCGCCATTTGGAATCGGAAATAGACTTCAAGAAAAACAATTCCAAAGAACCTTAATTATCGCTTCAGATACGCCATTTATTATTTAGATGAAGGAGAACCTGTAGCGGACCGCTTCAGCATCAACTCTAACTCAACGCTGTATCGGACTTTTCAAACTAATGTGGGCAGAATATGCCATTATAGATAACTTTTAACAAAAAAAAAAACTAAACTAGCTGTAAGTGGAATTCTGTCTTAAGGCAATTAGGGCATCGTGCCTTGAGGCAAATTGCTGGAACTTCCCGTACCAAAAATTATTATTTTTTTAAAAACGATTAACGATTTTGAAAAAAATTTACTTCGGAAAAATAAGATTTTTGACAAACAATTAGACAAAAAATTACTTTTTTCGGAAAAAAAATTTTTAATTTTTTTTTTTTTAATTTTTTTTTTTGAAAAAAAAATGTTTTCTCTATTTTGACATATTTTGAAAGATATAAACTTTTTTTCAAAGCAATCGTACTGCTTTAACTGCATAAAGACGAAATATCAAACAGCGTAAGCGCCCCGTCGACGTCTAACGCGTAAATATTGGTACGGAACCCATAGGAATGTAAACCAAAATTATACTTATTGTTAAAATCTCTATAAAATATCTGATAATTTGATGTGCATATGTCTAATGATCATTTTTGACCGCCAAATGGCATTTTTTTTTTACTTTTTTCATTAGATCTCCGAAACCGCTAGACCTGCCTTTATGAAAATTTGATCGGTTCTTCACCTTGTCAATACAAGTAAAATGTTTTTTGAATTATTAAAATCGGACGCTCCGTTCTCTTAAAAACTGAGTTACCGTTTTCGGCACTTTTTGCCCCGTATCTTCGGAACGGCTAGACCTGACTTCGCCAAAAACTAATCAGCACGTCTCCTTATCAATACGAATCGAATGTTTTTTGAATTTTTCAAATCGGTTGATCGGTGTTCCCGAAATCGTCGACGAAAATTTCGTATCCGCACATACATACACACACGCACACACACACACACACACACACACACACACACACACATACATCCATTTTTTCTAAGGTATGCCAAAATATTCAGAAACCTTTGAAACGTCGAGAAAAGTAAAAATTTTCATTTTCGATTTTTTTGCGATTACTATAACTTGCCCTACGGGAAGTTAATAATACTCTATAGTTATTTTATTTGTCAACTTGATTGTACAAAGTATAGTCGGTTTATTAGTTGAGTTAGCAGTCCTTTTAGTTTCACATACCATTGATACTTATGGAACCCTAAAATCTAATAGGGAAAGAGAAAATCCTGAAAATTGAGAGGTTCCGAAAAAAGTGATAAGGAAAAGAAAATTCGGCTAAAAAACAGTATGATCGGCGTGGCTGCTACGTGGATTTATGATTAACGCTTTGTTTCAAGATTTAAGACATAGAATTGAATTTTTAGTAAAAAAAAAATTTAAATTTTTAATTTAAAAAAAGTTTTTTGTAATTTTTTTATGTTGTTTTGACATTATATTATGATTTCTGCATTAATAATAAATTAATTAACAACAAAAAACTGCTTTTTTATCGAACTTCACAAAAAAAATTCAAATGCATATCATATGGATATTTAATTCACAGTAGTTTGAAGAGACTGATACATACATACATACATACATATATATATATATATATATATATATATATATATATGTGTATATATACATATATAATGAAATGTAGTAGTATTTATTACTGTTTCAAAAGTACTAATTGTTCTCTGAGAATTAACAGATGTTTAACTAGATTGAATTACATACTACTTACGCAACTTTTTAATATTACGAGGAATTGATAAAGATATAATTACTATAACATTTTCCAATATTTTTAAATGCATTTTCATAAATTAATTAATTATAATTTTTCTTGTAAATGGGATATAACATGTACTAAAGTTAAAGATTTGTACTGTCTATACAAAAGAGATAATTTTTTTCATGAATTGGGTAGAAACCACATATCGTCCTATATTATTGCCCTTAAGTAATACAATATTACGGACACTTGTAAAACCATTAAGCACAAAACTATTAATTTTATATATTATAGGTTATTATTCGATACTGCGAATCAAGTTATAATAATAATAGACGAAATACAACAAGCAGTGAAACAAATGTAAATAGTTTACATGCAATAGAATAATATCAAAACATAAGTTTCTTTATAATAAAATATTAATAAAAACCAATAATAAAATTTATTTATTAGTTAATAATTTTGATTATTCTATAAATCTCATCATTTGATACATCAAATCATTTAATGAATGCAACTACCATAGTTATTTCTTTTACAACGCAAATTTCAATATTGAACACATGAAAACTTTTGCCAATTATGATTAAACACACAATTTTTTTTCCAATATTCGGAAGGACAACAACAAACATACGATTAGTAAATCGGACTTTCTAGCAAAAATCAAACTTCTCCGTCGGTAAGTTCATATATGTTAAAAAGTTCAATTTTAAAATAGCACTTACAGTGCAAGTGCAGTCCGTATGTAAAATCAATATAATAAACCAAATTTTCAAAATTGTGACTTAAGAGCTTCATTAAAATTTGATATAAATGCACCATCGATTTGCTTATAATTCATATACTTTATCTAATATCTTCTATAAAAATATAATTTAAGGAAATTTAAAACTAACTTCAACTAAATTTAAGATTTTTAGCTAAGAATATAAATATAGCTTTTGTACATCCATATTCTATTATGATTCCGAAATAAAACAAAGTATAAAATATGATGTACTCAAAATATAACCTAAAACTGACAATCCCATAACATTAAGTACATTTGCCACGCATTTTATCTTTATAAAGTAAATATTGCCGATGATCAAGTTATTCATAATTAATGAATCGTATCGTTTGCTCATGGATGTTCTTGTATTCAAATGACCATTAGGTCAAGGTTAAACCATGGATTCACATGGTATATAAAATTCAGAATCAGTCTACATGAGTGTTAATAAATAAAAAATGAAATATAATATTGAACGCCCTTCAAACATATGTGATTTTCAAAAATTGCTATACATAAGTTCAATAGCAATAGAAAACTTTTATAACGACATTGAACGACTAACTATGAAGTTTCAATATGAGCAGAAAACGGAACAATATAAATAAAACTTGCGGAACGTGAATAATATTGGATGATTTTTTACAGAAGTCTTATTTCCAGTATCATTGCAAGAAATTGCACTGCAAAAGGACCAAATCCCATTACAAATAATTTGAATCATTTTTATAAATAAAATATTAGCTCATTTAGGTAGTAATCATATTATTAAATCAGCAGTAGACAATCAAAATCAGTTCGAGAAAAGTATAAAATTATATAATGTAATATAGTAATTGCATTTAGTTGTGTACGCTCTACAAAATAAATTATTAGGCTTTTATAAAAAACACTGAGTGAATTCAATAGTAGAATAGTACAATAATAGAGAAAAAAATGAGTAATGACAAAAAATGCTGATTATATTTTATATTTCATGCAAATGGCCTTCAACTAAATATATTAACCCAACAACACTTAGCATTCAATATATACAATAACCAACCTCATATGTTTGCATGTAGTTCATAACATAATCGCTCTTGTGTCACACGAACATTCGAAAAAAAATCTATTTTCCACACGCTCGGAAAAACATTTGCATGAAATGACTACACTTTCAACACGATTGTGAAAAGCCGATTCAGTAGCATAATATAGAGCAGTCGTTAAATTTGGTTTCACATTTCGTGAAAGTAAAATGATTGAGAGCAAAATGGCATTTGATATATCAAATACACAAAGATATGTCATTTGTATTGGAATCCATTGGCTATGGCGTGTTATTTGCTATTAACTAATTTTGAAGAATAAAATTTAATGTAAACACAGTATAATTATTTTATTAATGTAGTCTATGACTAGTTTTATTATCGGATTGTCTTCGCAAACTAATGAGCTTTTAGTTTTCTGATAGGTCTTCAGCTGTGTACCAGAGGCTAAAAAAATATATTCTTCATACATTGGTACAAATACACTTGAAATTTCATCAATAATTAAGAAAACCTCAAGAGTGAATGTAATTACGTTCGTCCATAAATTTTTCAATTAGGTCAAAATTCGGTAAGTTTTTTTATGGAATTTTCTATCATTTTAGTATTCTACATAAAATTATAATGAAATGCTGCTTATAATATTTATTCCAAAGAGTTAAATTTAACTTCAGAAAAAAACTACATATTACAAAATTTCGCATTCTTCTTCTTTCTTATTCAAATTAATGATCAAATTAATAAGTTTTAATTGATGTTTTCAATACTAAGTGCAAAAAGTTAATAATGGATTAGCTATTGCGTGCTTTAAGCAAAGATAATTTTCGTTTTTTCGTTCAACGGCAACCAGATTTACTCAAAACTACTTGTTTTATAGGCTAATTGTAGTAGGCTTGACCTAGTGTTTGACGAGAGGCAACCCATCGGTTCACCATTCTCCTATGAGTGGTGATTATATTGTTTATATATCTAATAGTTATGTATGTATGTTTCAGCTAAGCCAACAGAAAGCCTTTTTAACTTGAGATAATATTTGAGATCTATAACCCCAAGTGTAAATTTGATATCATGTTGGTGACATCGGGATAAACGATTTTGGGATCGAACTCGGGAGTTTGTACTGGCTTAAATCTTCAAATGTTTTTACTGTTTTCTTTCAACGTCAGTTAAAAACAAGTTGATTCTATATACTACAATTGCATAGTGAAATATCGATAATAGAACTTTGTTGTGTTAATGTGAGCGCACTGTTTATCAATTCGAACGCCTCCTGAGCCATTATCTCTAACTACACAATAATCACAAAAAGCATTTCGAGCAAGACCTTCAAAAGTACAAAACGTACAGTATTGCAGGTGATATTTCAATATGTATCAGCGAAAAAGACTCACAAACTTAATAAGGTACTGAAATAACAAAGTGTTTTTTTTTCAAATTTCATAATTCTAACAATCGGAGTGACTCTATGACAAAGCCAATATATATTGAAGAAACAATAATTGAAATAATATAAAAATAATAATTATAAATCATATTATAATAATAATTAAAATAAGAGTAAGAATTATAATATAAACTGAAAGTTGACAAAGATGTGTTTTTTTGTAATAAGGAGCCGTCCATTATGTGAGGCTTAAGAAGGAAGAGGGGTTTGACAAAGAAAATCACAACATATTATAAGTGAGGCGGACTAGTGAGATGTCAAGTGTATTTTTTTATCTGAAATAAAAGGTATTCAAAAGTTTTCAAAAAAAAAATCCAAAAAGTTTAGGATTTTTTCTAGGTACTAAACATACACGTTATGTTTGGTGGCGAAGGAAGCGTTATTTTAAATATCACCACACATCACCTAGAAAAAATGGAGTCCGAAAATCCTTAAAAATATATCCGAAGTCCGAAAATTAGTACAGATGCAATGAAAAGGCTTGTGATAATTTAATAATATAAATTTTTACAAACAATATACATAAACTTGCATTGCAAAATATACAAAACTTATTTCAATTGATTTCATAAAGAAAGCCAACAAGAATTTTGATTAACTCATTTCAAATCAACCAAAGAAGATTTTTCTGAATTTAAACTACTATTAGTTGGGCTTTTAAAAAAAAATATAATCACTGATAGATCTGCCGAAGAAGCGTACAACAAATCTATATGCCAAACGCAGAAGCTAAAATAAATTTAAAATTTGTGATTTAAATACATAACAAAAAATATTTCTTCATTTAATTTCTTAATTCAGCTTCATTCCCAAATAGCATTATCGAGTTATAAAATTAAAATTTAGGACTTTACTTATTTTAAATTTTATCCGAGCAGAGAGCTACTTGATTAAACTACCAATACATATATAAAAATATAAAAACTAATTATTTTCAGGCCATCCTTGCCACAATTTATTAAATGGCAGATAGACAAAGTAACATTGAATTATTAATTTCTGTGTGAAGAACAAAGAATGCGCCATTAATATTGAACGTCATTGAATTTCTAAGCTCAGGATCGATAATAAGTTTAGTAATTTTAAACAGAAAACTTATATTTAAATAATAATTATTCGAATATATAATAAAACAAAGTTTTCATACTAGCATTTAATGATCAACATAGTAGCTGGAGCGATTGAAATAGTTCTTAATCTAAATGTCATTAAAAATGTATATAATTTTATTACATCCAAATCTTAAATATACATCTTCAGACATTTAGATGATATGATTCATTGATGATGAATTTTATTTATAGAATTTAAATGTACAATTGCAGTACCAAAATTGCTAAACGATGAATTCTTCTGTTGATTTAGTTTGAGTTGAAATAAATAAATTAATTATATTAACGTACAGTAAAAATATTCAATTATCGTTTTCATTAATAAAACTTTCAATTTATTAAAAATGAAAATATTTGAAAGTTTTATAAATTATTCTCGATGCAACAACTTCCGTACTACTACTATAATTTAAAACGTGGTAATTTAAAAAGCGAAAACCGCATTTACAATATTGAATTAATTAAATTGCACGATTAAATACCGGCAATTACAATATTTTTAAAATCTAAACCAAAAAAAAAACTATGTACCCTATGAGATCGCGTATATGATGTTATTCTAAATAATGATTATGAATAATAATAGAGTTTTGAAGTCATACAATACTAGAAACAAATTTTGGAATGCGTGAGTTTATTTTTATAAAATGAAATCATAATAGTAATATGGACAAAGCATATAAAATGTAACTTATTAATAAATTACAATATTATTTAAACTTTAAGAACCGTCACTCATCGAGCATAGCTCATTGGTAGCGTGTTCGATTCACACGACAGGGATCTTCGGATCAAATCCTGTCAATGACTTAGAATTTATGAAAAAAAATGTGTAGAAATCAAATAAGAATTGTAATTGTTAAATAGAATTTGAATAAAAATTAAGAAAATTAGGATTAACAGAATTCGAATAGTTGAATTGAATTAGGAGTAACAAGAGGACTATTGGAACTTGAAAGAAGAAATGAAGAAAAAAAAATTGAATGAAGCTGAAAGTTAAATAGAATTAGAAATTTGAAAAAAGAGCGAGTATTGAAGAAAATAAGAAGACGAAAAATTAAGAAGAATATAGAATAGGATACATAAATAGATTGAAATGATATAAATTAGAATGTAAACAAATAAAAATGTTGTAGGTGGCTAGATGCTCAGAGTAAGCGAGGCCAAATAAAAAAAAAAAAAAAAAAAAAAAAAAAAAAAAAACCGTCACTCATCATTATTGTATGTATATATCTTACAATTAGATAAGATGAATTTTTTAAATGCTGTATTAGCCATTATTGCATATCCTATTTATCAAGATATGGAATGCTATTTCTTTTTGTCAGGCAATAGGCCAGCACAATTCTAGGTATTAAAATTTATTGTAAGGGGGCGTCCATTAATCCCGTGAGCGAGTTTTTAAGGATTTTTAGACCCCCCCTCCCCCTTGGTGATATTCAAAATTACCCCCTCTCCCCCACCAAACATCACGTGTATTTTTAGTTATGTGAAAAAACTGTAAAATTTCAGATTTTTTTGAAAATGTGAACTTTTTCATAAAAAATAGAAAAAAAAAATGAATACACGTGATATCTTGTTATACCCCTCCCTTCCCCTCGTGATATTTCGTGATTTTTTGTCAAACCCCCCCTCCCCCTAAAAACCTCACGTGATTAATGGACGCCCCCTAAGACGTAAGGTTTAAGACGTAAAAATAAAGCTTGGTCAAAAATAATAAGGAGCCAATCAGAAAACTAAAAATAAATACAATTATTATATTTGTGTATATATATATATATATATATATATATATATATATATATATATATATATATTCATATTCAGTAACACCTTCAACCTTCAAACGACAATATCTGACGTACCTATATAATAGCTATTACGACATGCGCTATTAAATCATATAAGTTAGGCGGTGACTTATAAAAGACGTCTGATATACTTTTAAGCGTCCGTGAACATAAATATTCATTTGAGAAAAAATAAGAACACATTAAAAACATAGCACAGCTCTTTATTATACAAGTCGAATGACTTCAGCCCTGCAGGAAACATGGGTACGCATAAAATATAAGAATTATATTAGAGAGGATATATAATCCGATTTTTGTAATGAATTTATAGTCAGCTTGAATCATAACACAAATAAGACAAAATATGAAAGTCTAGTATAAGTGATTTGTAATGACAAATGAAATTAAGTTTATATCTATTCTTTCAAAAATGTATTATTCCTGCGTTGAATACCAAATAAATGTGTAAAAATTTTATAAAAATAAAATCCAAAAATAATGACCTCAACATGTAGTGGCGAATGGCGACCCTTGATTGCACCCTTAAATTATAATATGTAGGTATCTGATATGAACCAATTTTATTTATTTCTCTATATTAATCACAATAAAAAAGAAGACATTCAGTAATATATGAGCATTTTACATAGATTCTAAAAAATTTCTCAATGGTAATTTTGATAAAAAAATTTAAATGTGTTGTGGTATCAAGTAATATTAAATAATTAAATTATAGATAATGTAAATATAATAAACAGCAAGTTAAAAGACAAATTGAAAAATGAAATTACATTAAAAAATGTTTTGCATTCACCAAGAATGTATCGTTTCTTCAGAAGCAAATTTTTTTTCGAATCATTCGAATCGTATGCTTCGTTCTCTCAGAAACTGCCATTTTTTACACTATTAGATCCTTATTTCTGAAACGATTGGGCCTGTCTTTTCCAGAAAGTAATCACCACGTCTTCTCACCACTTGGAATGTTTTTTGAATTATTCAAATCAAATGCTCTGTTCTTTCAAAAACTTGATTTTCATTTTCTAAACTCTTTTACTTCGTATCTCAGAAACGGCTGGAATGACCTTTCCCAAAAACCAATCAGTACTAATCCCTTTATAAGTATTTATTGCTTATCCACTCATACATATATGCACACATACATTTTTTCTAAGGCATGCCTAAATGGCTCTGATTTTTTGACAATTACTATAACGTTCCCTACGGAAAGTTAAAAATAAAAGTAATTGTAATCATAAACAATAATTATGTGAACATAGGTTGTCAGCGTTCTAATCTATCAAGGGGGCGCTTTCTTTTTAGGCGTTCGTTGCCGTGCGTCTTCAATAAGTTTCTGGACAGAGCGTTGGGATGTTGGGATGTCCAACTCTGTTCTTACTTTTTAGACTCATTATTGTTATTCTCCTCATGATATAAACCAAAATAATAAAACAATTTCAGTTGTTTTACTATCAATATCAACGATTATGATCGTTTCAGAGAATGCTCCTCGAATACACACACCAAGTTTCAGTACAATTTTTGTTAGATTTAAAGACGCCTGGCGCGTGAGATCACCGTATGAAGGTAAGGCCATTGTGAATGAAGTGGCGCGAGCCTATTGCAAATGTATTTTAAATTTAATACAAGAACTGTACGATTCGTGATTCATTAATAATTTTATTTATTGTATAGTCATAGTTTAAGAATGTTGCAAATGAAATTCAATAATTTATTTTCCAAATATTTAATTTTAAAATAGTGATTATATCAAAGTTTTCCTAGAAATATGATGACTCAACAATATCAGTTGGATAGTTACAATTAACACTTGAGCGCAATAAAAAGGTAATTAAATTTTTTATAAATTCGACGTATTTATCTTCATTTATTAAAATTAAAATATTCGGATTTAAAAACTTAATTTTAGAAAACAAATTGACAATGGGCAAAGTAGTAAACAAACACCTTCATAGATTCCACGTCTAATTTGGTGTACACTTTACTTTAGGGCAAATTTCAAAAACTACCAAATATGTGTAAATAATCGACATAATCACAAATTAAGATTTAGCAACTTTTACATTTTGTGATTTTGAAATTTAAATTCCGTTCATTATTCCAAACTCTGGTTTGTCAAATGCCAAATGGCTTTTTAATAATTAGTTTACTTTGCGTAAGCCCATTTTAGGATGTAAGTTAAGACTGTTACTGTGCACAGATCATTTTAGGAAATAACGGTCCAGGCAATTTTTAAAATTGGTTAAAGAGTTTTGATTAAAACGAGGACAAAAATGTTTGCATTTTATTATTTTTTTTGCTAATAATAGGTCGGTCATCGCACAAGATAAATCAACGCAAGTTTTTATTGCCATTTAAATTATTTTAATCGGTGCAGCCGTTTTTGACACATCACATACATACTTTTTCCAAATTTGTTCTCAAATGATTCAGAATGACTTCGAAAAAATAAAATTAGCTGTAAGTTGAAAAGAAAATTTATGAATATATTGCAAGTATACTGCTTACTATTTAATATTATCATTGTGAATAACAATAGTCCAGCAATGTATCTATTTTTCATTCAAGAGATCATATATTCCACATCTTTTTATCATCATTCATCTAGCCAGTGCTACGGGAAGTAGTACATAAAACGCTAATTCACAATTGAAATCTCAAGACCTTGGTAAGTAAATTTACAATGATCTCGTTTTATGCTTGAGCGGTCTTTGATCTGCCACGAACTTTAAATGCACATTCCAACATTAAATTTAATGTAGAATCTAAATTTAAATAATAATCCCAAACATATTAAATTTAGAGAATTTAATTATGATAAAATACTACAATTTTGCTATATATTTTTTTGACGATACGCACTTCGATCTATTTTTTGTGCTCTACTTTTTTTGATACAGAAGCAGAATCCTGACTTTTTGGTAGAGTCAGAACTAATTAGCTTTGAAAAAACAAATATCATGAACTTGAAAAATGCTGATTTGTATAATTAGTGCAAGTATTACGGACCGTACAGTTTTACATTACTATTCTTCATAAACCACATATCGATGCTTTTCTGACGCAACCTCGTATCTCAGAAACTACTACTTTTCAGGAGAGACAAAAAACGTTTTATAACGAATTTTTGAACTGCTGTTAACAATTTTTTTTATAAATTTTAAAAATATTCAATCTTGTGACAATTATTTGAGACAAGTATGATATTACAAACAATTAATCATTATTTTTTCTTCAATTCTTTGAGATACGTGTTTGTCGCACGGAAAAAAATGTAACATACGTGGTTGCGTCATGCTGTTTTCAAATAAGAGTACATGAATAACTTTCTTCAATTGTTTTATTTTGAGAATCGATCAACTTTTTAAATAATTCTTAATAAAAAAAACAAACATTATTAAACTTGTGGTATATGTTAGTTTATAATTACGACAATATAGTATCTGGCCATAGTTTAGGTATTTCAATATCTAGGATATTTAGCTCTTTCATGGATTTATAATTTACTACTTTGTGATTATCATTTTTATTGTTACTTTTATTCTTTTTTGTTATTATTTCTTTATTTAATGATTTTTTATCTGCGGATGACACATTATCTAACTCTAAAAAATACAAAATTTAATTTCATTTATTGTCAGTAAGAATTGATAATTGTTTAATTTTTGTAGCTTACTGTGATATTTGTTCTCAACATAATAAAAATATAACTAGTGGTGCATGGCATCGTGCCTTTAAGCAAATTGGTGGAACTTCCCGTTCCGTAATTAAATAGAATCGAGGAATAATAAATGATTACAAATAGATTATTGTAAGTACTATAACTTTTGTTATTTGTATTTGAATGACAAAATATAAGAATAAACTGGACAACGACGTTTATATATGTTTACATAAAAAGTAAATAAAAGTAAAAAAAAACATATCTCATATATATTTCTAAGAATTATATAAACTAATTTGCAAATTTAAATTTATTTATTTGAAGTATATAAGAGAGTTTTAGAATTTTAGCTAGCATTAAAATTAAAATCCGAATCATTTTTCATATTTAAACAAAGAAATAATTGTAAATTAAAAAAATGGACAAAAAATTCTGCTTTCCTAAACTAATCGATTCTTTATACTGCAAAATGTTCATTGAATCATTCGAATCGGAAGCTTTGAAACGACTGGGCCTGTCTTTTCCAGAAACTAATCACCACGTCATCAATACAAATTGAATGTTTTTAAATAATTCAAAACGGATGCTCTGTTTTCTCAATAGGAAACGATTGTTTTTTGAATGTTTCAAATCGGTTGATCTGTGCTCCTGAAAACGTGGACAGAAAATTATATCCACACACACACACGCACACAAACACATACATCCATTTTATTAAGGTATGTCAAGATATTCAGAAACCTCTGAAACGTTAAATATGCAAAAAGTTTCATTTTCAATTTTCGGAAAATTACTATAACTTGCGGTAAGTAAATAATAAATATATTTATTAACTATCGTTCATTAAGTTTTAATAACAAATAACTTAATTGAATAATAATTTTTATTAGAAGGATTGAACTAAACAACATTGCTGACAGCGAAACTTGTTCATATACGCCACTATGTATTCTGAGATACGAGGTTGCGCATGGCACATTTTTCTGAATTGAGATACGTGATTGTATTTTTCTCAATAAAAAACGTTCGGTTGATTTTTTTTTTACAAAACTTCACAGATCTATGCGTCTATATTTAGTGATTGATTTTCCGATTAAAACTCAAAATCGTCAAAAATCGAGTTACGAGGTTGCGTCAGAAAAGCATCGATATGTAACATATGTAGCACATATAATTTGTATGGTGTACAAATAGGTGGTCTATAATACAATTTAAATTAGTGAAGTTGGTCTTATATTATTTGACCAAGTAAATATCGAGGTCAATTGTTTTACTTTGAGGCCTCGATTTCATCTATGAAATACGAACGAATATTTTAGTGTGAATTTAGAACAAAGTGTGAGTGAAACTGAGAAGCTAGAACTTTACAATAGTACACTACAATTCGAGTCGTATCGTAACACGCAATAGATTATTCACCCCGAAAAGAGAACACTTTTGAAAATCGTGAAAAGGTCGAAAAACGTTGAAGTAAATAAAACCTTGAAAAGAAGTTCTCAAAAAATTATTAAAAGTAGAAGTTCATATTAACATTATAAAAATTAATTAAAATTAATGTTAACCACAAGTTATTTTGGCACTTTTATATTTATTTTAATACCATGACATGACAATTACACCTCAGATATTACAGATCCGCAAGCAACAAATAAATTACCGGCGACAGACACATATATATGTACTATCATTTACGTTTGTGAACATGAAACAGAAGAAATTCAACTCGTTAAATACGTGAAAGATAAATCACAATACAAGTTAGCATGACGTAAGAAACCTGTCTGGCCGCGAATATAATATTTTAACAAACCAAGATATGGGTACTATTTTTATATGAAATAGGAAACAATAGCGTGAACATGAAGCATTCGAGCATGGGCGGCCTTGTCCCCGCGATGTCGATCTAACACACTTGTATAAGGCAGCAGCAATGGAGGAAAAAAAACAATCAAGTTATGATTATGGCGAAGAATCGTGAGAATGCTATTTGACTACTTCGTAGCTTATGAAGACAACACATAACTAGTTGTAAGTAGCTTTTTGTCTTAAGGCAAGTTCCATAAACTTCGATAAATATACCTATATGAACTTAATAAGAATTGAGATAATGCTAATTTCGAAAATAAGATTTCCGCTTGCACTTAAAAATAATAAATACATTTATCAATTGTTGTCTTCCAAATATGCTTATAATATTCTGTAATTGTAAATATTCAATTAATTTGTTTAACACTTTTTATTTAATCCATTGCGTGTTTTAAAAAAGTATTCTATTTAAGTGTGGACGTCAACTGTAATCAGTAGCTACTTACAAAACACCATACAACGCACACATGCTTCGACAAAGTTCCAAACTTTGATAAACTCTTATAATTCAACCGCTTATCGTAGGCCTATAATATTTTAGTATGCTATTTCAGACTATAAAATATATTGTTATACAAATTTTAATGAAAATCTTAAAAAAAATCTTTAACATTCAATTAATTATCATAAGTAAAAAATTAATTTGTACTAGAGGTTGTAAATTTTCTGTAAACATTCATCTAAATTTTCAAAAATTTGCGTTAAATTTTTGGCAAGCATTCACATAACACATTTTTCAGACTAAGCAACACCTCAAAAGAAAGGAATTTCTTTAAGTAAATTTCTTTATTAAACAATTATTATATTATTATCGAATGCTTATTAATACACTATTATTAATTAATATTAAAAAAATTAATGAAATAAATTTCAACAATCACACATTTATATTGTGTGTAAACACTTTTTTTTACAACGTTTTTGATTACTTTAGCACAAATACCATTTCTTATCGTAAAAAACAAACAATAATAATTATTAATTATGTTATGTCATCAAATTGTCCACAAAAAAGATTTTACAAATTTGCATAATTGTAATATATATTATAGTTAATATTATAGAGAAAACATGACCGGTTTGCGTCAAGATCGCGCGAGTTTATTTGAAAGTGATGACTTGAAGACGTCTTTATCAGGATTATAATACAAATAAAAACTGTTATAAAGCAAGCTACGTTATCTGATAAAATTTCATCACGCGATATCAAAAATAATCTTGAAAATGCTGCATTTAATAGCTAATTTTACTATATCAATAGCAAACTATTAACTGAGCATTAGTAACAGAACTTTCTGAATTTAGACAATGCATAAATTAAAATTAATTTAATATTTTTTATTGTTCATTATTATGGAAAGAAATGTTAAATTTTAATGATCGATTGGTAGGATTGAATATAATAGTTGATTGATTAGTTTGATTTGCTATTTAATTATCATGATCTATTAAATTACTTTATGTAGCCAAGATAATTGCAAAAATAAAATGAATATTATTAAACAAAATCTGGACTAAAAGCATGCGATAATAAAATTCAAATTTAGCATTCCAATTGGTTGATGCGTTCATACTGAATTTTATTTTCACAACAGAATAATAAACAATTGACCTCTACATTCCAGTCCAGATGGATCAAAACAATAAATATTCTTGGATCGAATAATAAATATAATTATTTCGATACCAGGCTACGATTTACAGTCATCGTAATTTGAAACCGTTGTGCTATATCAAATCATATGCGAACATACAATATTAATACGTTTTAGTATTTAGTATTGGCCGAACAGACTAATGTCAAGCACTAGTGACATAGTTTTTAGTTGAAGATATAGATGACAATAGGTTTCAAAGTGAAAATGGCAAATTTAAAAACAAATTTAAAATTATCACCATTAGAGAAATTTTAAAGTAGAAATAGACCAACCACGGGGGGTTGCCTTCTGAAACTGGTTAAAAATTATCACAAAAGCTTATGGGGACTCAGGTTCTGATCGCTGCCCAAAAATATATAAAAAATATCGCAAGTATTTAATCAAAATAAGCATAGATAGTAAGTAAAATAGTAACATAGATTTAAAGTCATTGTAATTTGACACCGTTGTGCTATGTCAAATTATATGCAAGCATATAATATGTATTACATTTTAGTATTGCTCGAACAACCTGATATCAAGTGCTAGTGATATCGTTTTCACTTGAAAACATGGATGAGGATAAGTGAATATAGCCCTCCTCTGGCATCAAAGTTTAATCACTATCAGAAAAATTTTAATAATAAAATTCATCAAATAGGAATAGACCAACCGTTGGGTAGCCTTCCGAAAAGTAATGTAACATCTTATAGGATTTAAGTTCTGATCGCTGTTCAAATAAGTATATAAAAACTAATAATAGATAATAAAATAATCATAGATAATAACTCTTTAAATTATATCTCTATTAATTTTATATGTCTATTGGAACTAGTCATTTTCTTAAATTACAGTAATGCCCCGCTTAAAGCTGTTCCGTTTAACGCTGTTTCGGTTTAGCGTTCTTTTATTTCAACTCAGGTTTTCAAGAGGTAAATGTGGAAGATGTCGAAAAAATAATTTAAGAAGCGGCTCAGTCTTTCTAATGATGAGCTCAAGATATTAACTGAAAAGGAAGAAAACAAAAATGTTGATAGCAGTGATTCAGAGAAAGAGCAAAAAGAACTTTCTATGATGTTTGGAAAAACAAGTTTGTCCACCATAACTGAAATAGTGGATCAATTCATTGAAAATGACCCCAATTTCTAAAGGAGCTCAAAAGTAAGGCATGGTGTTAAAGATGCTCTATCCGTTTATGAAGAACTTTTAAGAGAACAAGAAAAAGAAAATTGGTTTGGTTTTATTTTTATTAAAAAAAAACATACTTTAAATTTTATACCTAACCGATTTTCCCTAACCCTAATATTTCAATGTAAAGATAGCCTCGTATAGCGCTGTTTCGCATTATGCTCTACTTTGATGGAACGTATCCCTCGCGTTAAGAGGAATATGATTGTAATATAAATGTCATTATTGAACTAAGAATTGTATATTAAAAATCTTGAATCGCACTGAGAACCGTAGTCGGTGAGGTATTGTAATTTGAATATGTATATTATTCCACAATGTATGTATGCGAGTAAACTTTATAAGTTGTTATAAACAATGCGAGATGGAGATGAATATATGACAAAAAATCTGTTTTTCAGCTATTTTGTGATAATACTTTGTACAATCATTTAGTAAGATGGCTAGGATGATTGGATAAGAAAACTATTTTGAATCAGTATACTTTTACAATTTGCATATGAATATGTATATAAATAACTTGGTCTTAAGGTCTTAGTAAACTCAATTCCTACTTTACTTGATCTTTTATTTTCCACATGCACGGAAGGAAATATTCCAATGATTGTATTAATATTTTTATATAAAACTTTTAATTGAATGCATTATACTAATCGATGATATACTATAATATCAAGGTCGATAATTATGTGTTTTTAACCAGCGCGCACGTGTGCCCGCCTTCTGCCGCGCGATTGTATCATCAGCATATAATAATCTCAGCGAGTAGTTCGCTGTGAACTCATTTCTTGCCGATTTGCATTCACACATGTTGCAGACTTGCGCGCGGACACTTGACGCTGATTGTGAGTCCTGGCGTTATAGACAGGGCGCTGAAATGCTTTGAAACCATTTTGCAGAGATTTAATTAGTGAGCAAACGAAAATTCTTTATTTTCATAGTCAAAGAGGCTTATCCTTGCCTCGACAAATAATGAAATTCAAAATTATAATAAAAATATATAAAAGCGGAAACGCTAGACTCTCATATAAAAACGTACTAAGATCCAGTACTGTGTGAAAAAATAAACTAGCTGTAAGTGGAGTTCTGTTTTAAGGCAATTGGGGCATTGTGCCCGCATTTCAAAATTCGAGTAATTAAAAATAATCAATAATAATAATCAATAAAAGTTGATCAATGATTTGAAACTTTTAATAGATTTTCGAACCATATTAAATCATTCTATCTTAAATCATTTATTTTGAAATATTTTGGAAATTCTGAAGTTTTTTTCAAAGCAATCGTACTGCTTTAACTGTATAAAGACGAAATATCAAAGCGCGTAAGCGCCGCGTCGCCGTCTAACGCGTAAACATGGGTGCGGAACCCATAGGAATGTAAACAAACGTTATACTTATTGTTAAAATCTCTATAAAATATCTGATAATTTGATGTGCATATGTCTAATGTTCATTTTTAACCGCCAAATGGCTCATTTTTTTACTTTTTCCTCTATATCTCCAAAGTAGTTGGACCTGCGTTTCCAAAAAATTGAACAGTTCTTCATTTAGTCAATACAAATGAAATGTTTTTTGAAGAACTGAGTTACCGTTTTCGGCACTTTTTGCCTCGTATCTTCGGAACGGCTAGACCTCCCTGCGCCAAAAACTAATCAGCACGTCTCCTTATCAATACGAATCGAATGTTTTGGTTGATCCGTGTTCCCGAAATCGTCGACGAAAATTTGTATCCGAACATACATACATACACGCACACACACACACACACACATACATCCATTTTTTTAAGGTATGCCAAAATATTCAGAAATCTTTGAAACGTCGATAAATGCAAAAATTTTCATTTTCGTTTTTTTTGCGATTACTATAACTTACCCTACGGGAAGTTAATAAAAATATATAGAGGCAGAAAGGCAAGACTCTCATATAAAAACGTACTAAGATCCAATATTATGTGCAAAAACAAAAAAAGAATAAAAGTACAGAATACAAATAAATATTTAATGTGTTATACCAAAAATCGCAGATGATCTCGTGGTGAGATTTTTCGGAGGAACCTAAATTACGCAAATGACACATGATGATGAAATAAGGTACTTGGAAAGCGTGACCTTGAAGTTTGACCAGAAACGGATACTGCACGAGAAAGATCAGAGTAAGGATTGTAAACACCAAGAGGGCGTCCATTAATAACGAGAGCCTTGAAGGAGTAGAGGGTGAGCTGACAAAAAATCACAAAATATCACGTAGGAAAGGGGGGATCTAGTAAGATATCACGTGTATATTAAGCTCGACTTGCGGAAGAGACTAATAAAGTGCTATGTCTAGTCTACAGCATAGCTCAGTACGGATCAGAGACATAGATTCTGAGAAAGACCGACAAGAACCATCTTAAAATGTGCTGCTGAAGACGAATGAAGAAGATAAAGTGGACAGACAAGATAACAAATGAAGAAGTGAGCAAAGAAAAAAGCTCTACTGAGCATAATCCTGAAAAGAAAAGAAAACAGGATCGGACCCATTCTGCAAAAGGAGTGCCTACTATAGAACGTCGAAGGTAAAATAGAAGGACTGAATGGAATAGTAAGAATAAGAATGCAGATCGTTGATGACTTGAGCGAAAAGAGAAAATAAGGTAACTGAAAGCCGAAGCACAGGATCAAGCGTGAAAACAGAAGTTTGGAAAGAAAAATTCACAAAAATGAATAAAAAGTGATTAATGGTCATTAATTAATTGTAACAAAACGATAATGCTAATAGTAAACAAGGAACGGGAAGGAAATCATTGATTTTGTGGTGCTGTCATACCACAAACCTGCCTTTGAGCAGATTACTATTTATTATTATTATTTCCAAAAACTATTGGACAGAATTAGATGAAGGGTAGAAATAGAAAAGAGAATTCAAAGAAATAAAGAAAAAAGAATTAGTATAGTATATAAAAAAAGAAAATAAAGTTGTAGGTGGATAAAATGCAAAATCAGAAGTCAATAATGAATATTAGAATGTATACATAGCATTTTCAGCAAAATTTCAAATTTAAAATACACGGTATGTATTGATAGATATATTATTTGAAGTTATAAAATTATGTATCAAAATTCTTCTTGCTCCATCTTCAAATTCTTTTGAAAAGTTGGAGACAGTTACAAATGTTTCGATATATCACTGCAAGAAAGAATTCTGTGAAATTTCAAGAAGAATTGCTCATATAAAAATAAGTCTTGCTATGTTCACTAAAGCGCATACTCTAAGAAAATTATGTTTCGAAACATCACTTTTGTTCGTGCGGACGAAATCGTGCCTCGACATTGTTTCATAAAAAGATGTCATACAAAAACATTTGTGAAAGTAATAATTCGATACGTTCTTATCTTTAAACCTGACACATAAAAATAAATAATATTAAAATTTATTAAAAACAGAAAAATTATAGACTTCGTTTCATACAACATTGGAAAATTGATTTTGTTCGTGGTATGTCTTAAATAACTGATCCACTATCTACTAAAGTATGCATATAATTAATGCTTGCAAAATCAACCGATAGTTTGAATTATCAAAAACTATGAATATGCATTTTTCGCCAACATACCGTGAGATAATTACATTAATTATTATATTAATAAAAAAATTATCTCAATTTTATTACATTTTATAAAATATATTATTCACTATAAGTGAATATTATTATTATCAGTGAGAATTATTGGTTAATTTTCCTTCTATAATATACAAAGCCATCTAAATTTGTAGACAAAGAATCTGCGCAATCGCTGAGTTGCAGACATTTTAAAACAAACAAGTTGAAATCTTGTTTTCTTTTGTTTTTAAGAAAAAAGTTTCTTGTTTATATAAATAAAGCTGTCTGAATGCTTTATAACTTAAAAAAAAAGTAAAAGTGAGGTAAGATTTGCTGATGACGCGATATACAAATCGCTCAACGAATAACAAAGGAACAATGAGCATTGCATATTTATTTTCATTAATAAACAAACAACTAAACAAGATTTCACTGAAGTTTAAATGTTAGCAAATACAAGTACCGCTTAAATAGATGGTTACGAAGTAAAAACAACGCAGACATTGTGTAATATAAAATTACTAAAATTATATTTACCGGTTAGTAAACGTACACATTAATTAAAAATTGATGTGCCTGGCCAATGCTCTGATGCACGCGAAGGTCGGTCATGTGTTGGTTGACTCGTGGGTCTAAATTTAGTGGCCCATGCTACTCGAATTAGGGTTAGACTAATTGCAAATGAACGGTTTAAGAAATCGAAGATTATGAAATATATATATATTTTTTTTTTTTTTTTTTTTTTTTTTTTTTTTTATATTTCTTTATTTACAGCAATCAGAATACAAGGTATCCTATAAGCTATTGTGATAAATTTAACAAACACACACATGCATACGTACATGCACACAAACATACTCACACGCACGTTAACAAAAAAAGAAATTATATAATAGTAACCACTTCAGCAAGTGGTATACTAGTTGGCTCAGGTCCTTCGGCCGTTTACTGGGAAAACTACGTATTTTAAGATCTAATGTTATGAAATTATTATATACACTAACATACGTACATACATACGCACAGACATTCACACACACACTCTCTCAATAAAAGATTTATAAATATTTAATAGAGGTCACTTCATCAAGTAATGTTCTGCTTAAATCAAATCACTCGGCCATTTCTTCTTTAATCTCCTGATGTTTGGAGTTGCTAACAGTGGCTCCATTAGTGTGTTTGGATGGTTTTCGAGCTTCCGGTGATGTTTTTCACTGATTGATTTAATGACATCATTAACGAACTGTATATTTAGATCGTTATGGATCATTTGATTAGTTACGTACCAGGGTGCTCCTGTGATCAAACGAGTAATTTTTGATTGCATCCGTTGTATAAGAGCAATGTTTGATTTGCTTGAGCAGCCCCAAATCTGAAGACCATAAGTCCACAACGGTTTAATTATCATATTATAAATAAGGACCTTGTTTTCAAGAGATAATTTGGATCTATGTCCAATGAGCCAGCCGAGTTCTTTAACTCGCGTTTTCATTTGCTTAACTTTAGTGCAAATGTGATGTCGCCAGGTGAGTTTTTCGTCAAAGTGAATTCCAAGATATTTGATGGTGCTGACTGTTGGAATTTGATTGCCATTTAAGAACACTGCAGGACACGATTGTTTGTTAAGAGTGAAAGTAATGTGGCTAGACTTAGACTCATTGATGCCTATGTTCCACAGTTTGGTCCAATCTTCAATCAAATTAAGATGATACTGCAGTTTTAAACAAGCAGTACTAGGGTTGTCATCAGTGGATAAGATTGATATGTCGTCTGCAAATGTGGCGATTGTGGTAATAGATGTTGTAGGAATATCGCGCGTAAACAGGGTGTATAAGAACGGACCCAACACACTTCCCTGCGGTACCCCTGACTTGATAGGAAATACGTCAGACGACGAGGAATTAACCTTGATTATAAACTTTCTGTTGACAATATATGATGTTAAGATATTATGATACTTTACTGGTAAGTAGAGTCTAATTTTTGTGACGAGTCTGTCGTGGCACACTTTGTCGAATGCTTGTTTGACGTCCAAAAAGACGGCGGTGCAATATTGTTTGGATTCGAATGAGTTATAAATATGACTGGCAATCCTGTGACACTGCTGTATGGTTGAGTGCTCTTTACGAAATCCAAACTGGTGATCAGGGAAGATATTGGATTCCTTCAGAATATCTTGTAGTAACAGTTTTTCTAAAATTTTTGACAATATAGGAAGAAGGCTGATTGGCCTATAAGATGTGACTAAGTGTTGATCCTTGCCAGTTTTTGGAATCATCTTTATTAAAGAGGTCTTGAATTGATTTGGCCAGTAGTCAAGTCTCACAATAGCGTTGAAGATATAGGTGATTATAATGAATCCTTTTACAGGCAATTCTTTGAGCATTCTGGGAGATATTTGGTCTATTCCAGGCGATTTTTTTGCTTTAACTTTCTTTATTTCACTAACTACTAATTTGAGAGACAAGAAACGTTTCTCGCTTTCGTGACTGCTATTATGGTCTAAAGCAGGACTAATGTTGACATTATAATTTGATAAGTTGTTAGGCCGAAAAACTGTAGCTAAGTATTCCGCAAATATATCTGCTTTGTCTTTGTCACTTCTTGCCCATGCAGAGGTCTGGGTATCCATACGAACTGGAGGATTTTGAAAGTTAGGTTTAAGTTTATTTATTATGAAATATATAAATATATCTTCTGAGAGTGAAAGAAGGAATAAAAAAAAACTTAAGCCAGCAAACATATATATCTATTTTTACATAGATCTATATTTTTACTTCCCGTAGACTAAGTTATAGTAATCGCAAAAAATCGAAAAATTTTGCATATCTTTCCGTTTCAAAGGTTTCTGAACATTTTGGCATACCTCAGAAAAAATGGATGCATGTATGAGTGTGTATGTTTGTTTGGATACAATGTTTCGTCCACGATTTCGAATGCTTGGACAACCGATTTGAATGATTCAAAAAACATTCACTTCCTACTGGTGGGGAGACATGCTGATTAGTTTTTAGTGAAGACAGGTTTCACAGACAGGCCATTTCCTAGAGAGGGGGCAAAATGTGCTAAAATTGGTAATTCAGGTAACATATTATACCATACCATTTGAGGTAACAGAGCGCAGGATTTGAATGATTCAAAACACATTTTATTGGTATTGACGAAATGAAGAATTGGTTAAATTTTTGGGTAGGCAGGTCCAGCAGTTTCGGAGATACAGAGGAAAATATAAAAAAAGATATTTGGCGGCCTAAAAGGATCATTAGCCATATTAACATCAAATTATCAGATATTTTATTAATATTTTAATAATAAGAACAAGTTTTGTTGTGACCAATGGTGGTTACCTTATAAAATATATAAGAATGGTGTATTACACTTTAGCAAAAAAAATCAAAAAGATCATTAAGAAAGACAAAATGGATATCAGCGTGCCATAAATACAAGTACAAGTAATGATAATAGTAAGATCAATTTTGAAATCTTCATCTTAGACAAATATTTCTTTGGATCATGAAGCACTAAATGATTTCATTATTTCATTATAGCGTTCGTATTCTAATAGTTGCTCTAAAAATAAATAACGATTGAAAGAACAATCAAAATAGTAATTATATTACTTCAAAGAACACGTGCTATTGAACATGCCCTGGTGAGAATTGTATATACATAGAAGACCAAGAACAACACTAACTAATATAAATCTGGAAAGTTAATTCGGAATTTGTTCATTGCATGTTTCAAACATCAAATATTTCTACTTACACTAATTGAGCAAATGAACATGCTATTTTGGCAGTAATATTCATTCGCAACAAGCTTTTGAAAATGTCACAAATGGACAAACCAACCAACATTAAACGATTGTATGCTAAGTGTATTCTGTGCCAAAGGAATCATTTAGCCACGCGCTAAAAATGTCCATCACAAAAATAAAAAAACTGTGAAAGCTTCCACTTTTATGAAAAACATATTTTTGATCACGGCCCAATAAAGATATAAATCAGTTTTCAGTAAAATTTCTCGATACGAATATTTTGATAATTAGTCCAATGATCAGTTTGTTTTACAACTTCTGACATAGTTAACACTAATATAATGGTTTTCAATTATTTTGATTAATTGATCAATAGTATCAAAACCTAAAATTCCATTTGTGCCGTCGCAATGACTATGTCTTAAAAATTAATTACTATTATATACTAACTCTTCGTCAGTAAGAAGATCTATAAGGTAGATACGCCAAAATAATCAGAAAATTTTGAAACGTAAAGGTATAACAACAATTAAGAGAATGTTACGGGTAACTTTGAAAATCATTTACAACATATTGATTGGGAAATGCTTTGCATTTAGAAAAATGCAAAACAATAGAAAATGTCAAAGTTTGTAACATTTACATTAGAAACAGTAAATTTTTCACCAGTATTGATCGATAGATAACAACGACTACCATCGCATGAAAATTCTGTGAAATAATTAGGTATGTATATAAGTTAGTTTATACATGCTTATAAGACAAAATATTATTATATTAGGGTATACTGACACTAATTTAGAGAAACTTTAGTCAATTGTAGTGAAAAATGTGCCAGTAAAAGTAACTACTTCACAGATTTCAAGAAAACAAAAAGAATAAAATAATTGAATTTATTTTTCTGCACCCACTTATGTACCAAATTACTTAATTCGCCAGCCAAGGTAGAAACTGTGTTTTTAACTTCTTAAAAAAATCCTGCGGCCGATGATTAAAACAAAATATAATGGAAAAACTCGAAGAAATATATAATAGGCAAACAATTAAAAACGGAAAAATAAATAACATTTTCCTCAAATTTCGTTATGTTTGAGTAGTTGTAAAAATGCTTTAATTATTCACGTTATTTATACAATATGATGTGATTAAGAAAAAATATAAATTGAAAAAACCCCTAAAGTAGAAGCCACAATTCAAAACGCTGCTAAATTTTCAGTATATTTGAATAACAGTAAAATGATGTCAATAATTATAATAACTAAAATTAACACATATATAATTCATATTAAAATGTACCTGTATATATTTTAGTTCAAAGCATATTAGCGTTTTTATTTAGCGGCCATTCATAGAAGTTAGTTAGCATCTTTTGGACAAGATCACTTCACTTTGGAATAAAGATGCAGTAACATTTCCTTAGTCGGACTTATGAATTGTTACCCATGTTTTTCTTAAAATCGGTTACAGTTGTTAAGCAAATATTAAAATATTTTGAATAAATGTGCTTCGGAAATCTTCCAATTCGACGTTGCAGTTGACTAAACAAATTATTATTATTAAGTATATTAGTGATCAATCGAGTGCTGAGTCATTTGAAATATCTTCAGAATGAAATTCAATATGAATTCATCAGCAAAAAAAATTGGAAAATTCTTCAACATTGAATTACATATAGGTAACAGTGGCTTTTAAAACTTAGTTACTTCTGATCAATTAAAGCCAGTTCTTATTAATAATCGCATTGCTATCAGTTGAGATAAGATTAAAATATAGAATTGGCTTCATCTGGTATAGAGGCGAGTTTGTTAAGAGATATTTGAACTGCACATTCCGATATAAAATTGCCATTGATTATGCAAGTCAATGAGTCAGTAGTTTAAAGTGTTACTGAAAATAGTGGGCATTATAGCACATCAATGAACAATATGAAGTTGATCTCATAATAATATAAAAGCGCGAGTACTTTTTCTAAAGCATTGATTTAATTCATCATGGATGCCACAAACAAGACAACGATAAAATCGGTCAAATTATTTGATATACGAGTCGAGTTCAGTCGATTTTTTTTTTCAAATAGGTGAATACATAATTGCTTATATTACAGCAACCTATTATAGAAGCGACGTTGCAACTTTCATGAAATAACATATTTTGCGCATGGACGGACAGCTCTATGTTGCTTTCCTACTGGTTCAAAATTATTTTCAGTTTTCACAAAATATAGTTGTTTCACTATCATTTTTATCATTAAACGATAGAATATTAGAATAGAATAAAAATAAACAATATGTACTTAGTATGGACAGTATCCTCTAGATATTTCTTCAATAAAAAATACATTGGAAAATTAGTAGAAAAAATTGTTTCATAAACATCACACGTATTTAAGAAATTTATTTTTTATGCCCATATTTCCATACGTAAATATTTTATTTCCACAATTGTCAGCTTACATTTCACCCAAAGACACGAAGAGTCATCGCATTTTTTTGTTATCTCAGGGAAATTGTCATTACAATTTAAAAAAATAACCAAAACGATAAATTTTATATATTCAATATAAAACCATTTGAAAACTATTTACAATTATAAATTACCATTGATCTTACAGTGCAATGATTCGTATTGCACAAAAAAAAAATTGAAATATATCGTAAAATTGCAAGAACATAATATTCAAAATTAATATTGGCCAAAATTTATAATACTTCATAAATTATACGCACTATTTTGCTGTATTTGCTCAAAATCAAACTAGTTGGTTTGGTATTTAGCCTTGAGGCAAGTTACATGAACTTCCCGAAATGTGTAAATAATCGACTTAATCAAAAAAAAATGTGTAAATAATATACTTCATTAATCCTACTTTTAAAAAAAACGATAATAATTTTAGCAAACTTTGACGAATTTTTAAAATTAAACTACTTGTCGTTAGGCCGTAATATTACAGTAAGTTCTATAAGACCATGATATATATCGCCAAAAAAATTTCCATGAAAATCGGCTTAATTTTTTTTTTCAACAGTTAATTACAAGAAAACGGCTCGGTAGATTTTCACCGAAAATTAATCAGCATCATTCCCAACTAATATCTTTCGAACAGTTTTTGATTTTTTAAAATCGTTCGGTAGGATGAGCTTAAATGTGGACGAAAAGTTTTTTTTAAATTAAAAAAGAAACGGCTTGGCAGATCGTTGCACAAAACTGACAAACGATAGTCCTCACCGAAATACATCAAATGGCTTTTAAATTTCTAAAATCGGTTCAGGCGTTTTTGAGAAAACGTCGATCAAAAGTCTAATTTTGACAAATGCCAAAAAGACCATACTGATTTTTGCAAACTTTGACGAATTTTTAAAGGTAAACCAGTTGTCGTAGGGCCGTAATATTTTAGTATGATCTAGAAGACTATGGTATCTATCGTCAAAAAAATAATCATAAAAATCGTCGAAATTTTTTTTTAAAAACTTTATTACAAGAAAACGGCCCGGCCGATCTCTACCAAAAACTAATCAGCACGATTCCCAACCAATATCTTTCGAACGGTTTTTGAATTTTCAAAATCGATTCAGAATTGCGGGCTAAAACGTAGACGAAAAATTTTTCACTTTTCTGCCATTTATAAAGAAACGGCTTGGCCGATCGTCGCACAAAACTGACAAACAATAGTTCTCGTCGAGATACATCGAATGGCTTTTAAATTTTTGAAATCTACCCAGCCGTTTTCGAGAAAACGTCGATTTACGGCAAAAAATCTGTTCACATACACACACACACACACACACACACACACACACACACACACACACACACACCCACACACACATACTTTTTCCAAATTTGATCTCATTCGATTCAGAATGGCTTGAAACGTCGAGAAAACATAAAATTAGCGAATCGGATTTTTTGATGAAAACATAAACTTCTCCTTCGGGAAGTTAATAAAGAAACAGTGATCTTGGTAAAAAAACAACATAAAACTATACTGTTTCAACAAACTTTCACACGATTAGAGCTAAAATTATTTACAATCATTCAAAAAATTCCATTCGTAGATTGGAATATATAAAATATATATTTAATAATTTTTGGACATCAATTGAAATAGATGTAGGCATTTATCGGTTTATTAGTCTTATAAGCAAGGCTTTAATGGCTTAGAAGTAGTAAAGTGATCATATTTTTTTGCATGAAATCTGGGACGGATTATTATAATGTTATAACGTCTGCGAAAGAGGGGGGAAGGGGAAGGTTGGTGAGCTAAAAATTTATATGCACATTTTTTTGGTTCAAATTTTCTAGTTGAAATATAATTAAAAAAACATTGGCAATCAAAATCCGGGACAATATGGGACAAAACACCTAAAACCGGGACAAATATTGCTTGAATTGAATTCTGTACAATATTAACGAAAATAAGTCTAATCATAATATGGCACAAAGTTATCCTCAATTTTATGATGAAATGTATATGAGATTTTCACTATATATAATAAAAATAACCTAAAGTATTCATGACCTAAAAATTAAATCGGGGCACAGCATTCGACTTACTAAGAGTGGAGCGATATGTAAGCCAAGTCCAGTATCATAAAAAGAATCAAATATAAATTAGCAAGGCGTTTTTATAGTTTTTTCCAGAGGTAGCTATATAGTCCAAAGTATCAATGGATACTTTGGACTATATAGTTTAAAAGGAGAACGATGGACAATAAGAGCAGATGTTTCAGTAAGGCAACAATATTTTTAAATTAAGTTAAATCGGGGCGGGACGGGGCGCTGGATTGATTTATGCTAAATAACTTAAATCTTTTTTAAATAATTAGTTCTATTTGAGGTTACAATACAAAACAGTTTTTTTTAATCAGAATTGCGAATTCTTGATAAAAGAACTGATGTTAAATTTTATCTTAGGTTAGTCAAATTGTTTTTTTTTTCATAATTAACTTGAAAATATTAGCACTTGTTCATTAGTTTCCATAATTTTTGTTAATATTCGTAAAGTTGAAAATAAATGTTCGAATTTATTAATAGCTATTTCAATTCGTCGTTTTATATAAGTATATACTCTCTGTATATATCATTTTCGTACATCTGATGGGTAGTTGTAATTTTATTATAAATAATTGCAAAAATTCAATTTTCGCCTATACCTATCCAAAACCCGGGACAAAAGATCTAACTCCGGTACACATATCCGTAAAGGTAATCTGGGACGTATGGTCACTTTAGATTTAGGCAAATTAAAAAAAAGATTACATGATTAATTACAAAATAAAGTAAAAACAAATGATTAATATAAATGTTATGTTGTTTTGGGTCAATCAGAATACATTATAATTCATGTATCAATTTCTTTGAAAAAAATCTCTTGCAGACGTCAACAATCAACAACGTAATCTAAGTAATGTATGGTAAACATGAACTTTTCCTTAATTTATTTGTATATTAATCAGAATGTGTAAAGTATGTGCATAAACAAAAAATATGTAAGTGCAATAAGCGAGATATGGCTACATAATTTCAAAGACATTCTTGACATTCCTTTCGCCAGCAAAGTACATGGGCATACTGCGCAACAGCAAAGTGCACATCAGTATGTGGTACAAAGCATGATGTGCACTCGCTGCTGGCATATGTTTCTCTCCACATTCGGACACTATGTTCGCCTTTCCATACATTACACCTGTTTATTAATGTTAATTAGAACCATTTACGTATGTAGTATCTTCGTAAAACAAGTTAATAAAGTCATAATCATTTCTGACTAGAGTGAGTCTTTGAGTAGTGACATCACCATTCATTATTTTTAACGTTACAATTATTTACCCAATTATTTATTATTTCTCGTTAATATTAAAATTACCTGTTTTCAACATGTTTCATAAGATTTACTGATTATATTAATGTCCATATGGTTTTAAAACCAAAGACAAAAACTTGGAAAAGATCGTTTCCAAACACATATATCATTTCATTAAAAAAATTGAGAGATAAAACAAAATAAATCTATATTCAAGCAAATTTGTTTAGAACTCAAATCTTTTCGCTCGTTCAAATATGGTGTGTAAAATTTTGTCTAATGGACATGAATTACAGGTCCTGGGTTCGATTTCGCTTCAAACCGCTGTTCAGTAGTAATGACAATTTCATTTGGAAATATAGATAGAAATGTTTCCAAGTAAAAATAGCCCTGATCCGACATTGCTGCATCAATAAATATTCGCCACATTACAGAAATTGTAATGATAATTCATCACAAAAAGATAGGACAATTGTTTGGTTTGCCATCTGTAAAACCTACTAAAATTAAGTTTAATATTAAGACAAATTGACAACGGACTTTCGAGTTCTGATTGCTGTTTAAAATTTTTGTTTATTTAATTTATTCTCCAATCTGCTTTACATGAGAATTAACATTAAGCAGAGATTGCTAATAATAATTATCTTACAATATAAACCAGAAGATAGTAGCAACACCCAGCGACTTGTCTACTAGGTATATATATATATATATATATATATTATATATATATATATATATATATATATATATATATGCTGTTTGAATTAATAGATAATAATAAAAAATCGTCTTTCAACATGATGCGAAATTGTCAAATATGTCAAAAAATTTATTAGGTAAAAATAACTTTATGAAAAAATGACTTATTAGTAAAATTTTAAATATATAATTTAATATACCTTGAGGCAGAATTTAATTTGACTCTTACAAATAAAATTTAATAAACTGATGACTTTCGTCGGTTGTAGATTCCTATGTAATAGTAACTGGAAATTTTTACCAATAATTAGTTGTCACGATATCAATGCAAGCGGGAAAGTTTCTGAATCATTCAAAAATACATAATAACTGTTCTGAGATCTTTTCGGTAACATTTTAAAGTTTTCATGCCCATTTATAAGAAGCTATCCATATTAACTATTTGAATTATTTAATCAGTTGCAATTCAATAACGATTGAATCAGTAGTTAATAATCGCGTTACTATTTTCAAAGTGGACGCTTTATTGACCTAATTGAAATAATTTATTTTTACTTCTACATACTTTTGCTTCTAAATGATTAAAATGCAAATACTTGGTGTTTGAAAATGCATAATGATTTTAATTACAAGATCATCAAAAAATAAATCTCGCTTATTAACTTCCCGTAGGGCAAGTTATAGTAATCGCAAAAAAATCGAAAATGAAAATTTTTATATATCTTTACGTTTCAAAGGTTTCTGAACATTTTGGCATACCTTAGAAAAAATGGATGTATGTGTGTGTGTGTGTGTGTGTGTGTGTATGTATGTATGTATGTATGTATGTATGTATGTATGTATGTATGTATGTGCGTGTGTGTATGTATGTGCGGATACAAATTTTCGTCGACGATTTCGTGAACACGGATCAACCGATTTGAATAATTCAAAAAACATTCGATTCGTATTGATAAGGAGACGTGCTGATTAGTTTTTGGCGAAGGCAGGTCTAGCCGTTCCGAAGATACGGGGCAAAATGTGCCGAAAACGGTAACTCAGTTTTTAAGAGAACGGAGCGTCCGATTTGAATAATTCAAAAAACTTCACTTGTATTGACAAGGTGAAGAATCGATAAAATTTTCATGAAGGTAGGTCTAGCGGTTTCGGAGATATGGAGGAAAAAGTAAAAAAATGAGCCATTTGGCGGTCAAAAATGATCATTAGACATATGCACATCAAATTATCAGATATTTTATAGAGATTTTAACAATAAGTATACATTTTGTTAACATTTCTATGGGTTCCGTACCAATGCTTATGCGTTAGACAGCGACGCGGCGCTTACGCGCTTTATATTTTGTCCCTATGCAGTTAAAGCAGTACGATTGCTTTCAAAAAAATTTCAGATCTTCTACAATATGTCAAAATACAGAAAAAAAAATTTTTTTCAAAAAAAAAAATGTTTTTTTAAAAAAAAATTTTTTTTTTCAAAGAAAAGTTATTTTTTGTCCAATTTATAGTTTCTCAAAAATCTTATTCTTTCAAAGTAATTTTTTTTCAAAAATGTTAATTGTTTTAAAAAAATAATAATTTTTGGTACGGGAAGTTCCAGCAATTTGCCTTAAGGCACGATGCCTTAATTGCCTTAAGACAGAATTCCACTTACAGCTAGTTCAAAAATTATCTACTAAACAGTGATGTGTTAGCTTATCAATGTAAGACATTTATTTAGCGATCTAAAATAGAAAATGCGTTGGTATTTTGACTAAAATAAATTTTATGAGCGATATAAAAGATAAAGTTGAGTAGTTTCCATTAACACGTGTAGGTCTTGAATTTTAGAGTATATTCAGTGTTATTACTTAGAGTTATGATGTGTATATAAATATATGTATACATATTTATATGTAACATATATACAGAATCAAGATGAAGTTAAAGTTATTATAGTTGTAAGTTTCCAATTTTATTAGGGATACTGTAATTAACAGAGCAGCAGAAAGAATGCCGCCATCACATTTTTAATACATTTAATTTTTATTACTGTATTCAATTTATTACAAATAAAAAAAATGACCATTTTGTAGTAGTACACTAAAGACCCTAAATTAACCCTATCAGCAGAAGTACATCTAAGTAATTAATCGGTCAATTTATCATCTGTAACATTTTTTCGGCCAACATCTATAATAGCAATATAGAGCTATCGTTATTTTTCTTTTTTATTATTTGCACCTATTCCATCCTGAACATCGCCAAATTTTTGGTTGTGCTTGAAAAATGTCTAAATCAAATGCCAATCCATAATTTGGGCGTCCGGGTAAGAAGCGATCATCATTAACTTTAATATTTAGTTTTAATTTGATTTATAATAATATCCTTAAAATCTAAATAGTACTATCTCAGCGCATGTTGTCTAATCTATATCTCATAATCAGTATCGATAAATTACATTATCGAGATTGTATCATAAATACTCAAAGTTTCCCGTTCAGAGGTTTCTGAACATTTTGGCATACCTTAGAAAAAATGGATGTATGTGTGTGTGTGTGTGTGTATTTATGTATGTATGTGTGGGTATGTATGTGCGGATACAAATTTTCGTCGACGATTTCGGGAACACGGATCAACCGATTTGAATAATTCAAAAAACATTCGATTCGTATTGATAAGGAGACGTGCTGATTAGTTTTTGGCGAAGGCAGGTCTAGCCGTTCCAAAGATACGGGGCAAAAAGTGCCGAAAACGGTAACTCAGTTTTTAAGAGAACGGAGTGTTCGATTTGAATAATTCAAAAAACATTTTACTTGTATTGACAAGATGAAAAATTAATCAAATTTTCATGAAGGCAGGTCTAACGGTTTCGGAGATCTAATAAAAAAAGTAAAAAAAAATGCCTTTTGACGGTCAAAAATGATCATTAGACATATGCACATCAAATTATCAGATATTTTATAGAGATTTTAACAATAAGTATGAATTTGATTTACAGTCCTATGAGTTCCGTACCAATGATTACGCGTTAGACGGCGACGCGCTTTGATATTTCGTCTTTATGCAGTTAAAGCAGTACGATTGCTTTAAAAAAAGTTTAGATCTTCCAAAATATGTCAGAATAAAGAAAACATTTTTTTTAAAAAATAAAAAAAATTTAATATTTTTTTTTTTTAAATTTTTTTTTCAAAAAAAAGTAATTTTTTGTCCAATTTATAGTTTCTCAAAAATCTTATTTTTGCGAAGTAAAATTTTTTCAAAAATGTTAATCGTTTTTTAAAAAAAATAATTTTTGGTACGGGAAGTTCCAGCAATTTGCCTTAAGGCACGATGCCTTAATTGCCTTAAGACAGAATTCCACTTACAGCTAGTTTTCGTTTTTTTTTATTTTCTAACTCCTGATGGATGAAGATGTGAAGAACTAAAACCTACCAGGCGATGGTTTTTGTGCTTAGCGTGCAAAAGATCACCAGTAAAATATTATGAGCTTTACAGGAACACAGTTATTCAAAATGTTCAGTAGCTCGCCGCCTAATAACACAAAGTTTGTTGTAATATATCTATTATAGTATAATATACTATAACAAAACAAGCTAAAGATGCTAAGTATGACAATATAAAGAGGTCAGTACACAGCAAGTCAAAGTTGGCGCACGCCAATGATTTCATAAATATATTTATCATAAAAATTAGCAAGTTAGTGAGAATGATACTTCAGTGAATGATTTTAACTCGTATTATGGCAGATCTTTACATTGCATCATTCCGAGAAAAAAATATACAACCTATTTATATTTGTGAAAAACTAAAAACCTGATGGTCGACTGTGTCCTGATAAAATTGAAGTGTTATAACGTGTAAATGCTGATAAGATATAAATATTGCGAGAACGCGAACTCGATACATAGCAGATATACATGAACATTTCATAACAATGCATTAACTGGTTTTCGATAAAAAAAACAACGTATTGAATAATAAAATACTTTTTATTAAGTAGGTTAATGTGTTAGTGCTTCGGTAAATGCAATATTAAAAATGATATCTTTATAGTTAAATTACTTTGAAGCTCTTGTTAAGAATATTCCATAGGGGACGTCCATTAATCACGTGAGCGAGTTTTTAAGGATTTTTGAACCCCCCTCCCCCTTGGTGATGTTAGGTTGTCAAATATCTCCCTTCCGCTTTTTTGCTCTTGGTTTATAATACAAAAAGGCGGAAGGGAGATATTTGACCCCTCCCCCTTGGTGATACATAGTAATATTCAAAATTACCCCCTCCCCCACCAAACGCCACGTGTAATTTTAGTTAGGTTAAAAAACTGTAAATTTTTTGTTTTTTTTTTCAAAGTGCTTAAACTTTTAAAAAAATAGTCAAAAAATAAAAACACGTGATATCATACTATACCCTTCCCTCCCCCACGTGATATTTCTTGATTTTTTTTGTCATACCCCCCCTCCCCTAAAAACTTCACGTGATTAACGGACGCCCCCATATGGCTATTTCAAATAGGTGGTTTATGTGGCAATTTCCAACGTGTCAAAAAAAATTCTGATTTATTTTAAAACCACCTTTATAATTATACAAAATTAATGAAAAATAAAATACAATGTTGGAATTAAATATACGTGGCATTGCGTATATACAAGGCAATTTTTATAAAACTGAAGTAAAAGTAAGTCGAAATGTTAAGTCGAAATTTAGAATAAAATTAATATATACGTACTATCGAAACTAATTTTGATACTACCAAGAAAAGTATCTTCAATGATCAATCGAGCTACAATATTGACATTTTTGAAAAGCTTTACAGAAATTATATGATAGACAGTAGAACTTGTGTACTTGTAATTGAGTACCTCTAATTGAGTCGTTTTTCCCAAATTTTTGTGAATCGAAATTATCAAATTCACTTGATAAAAAATCATAAAACTAGAATTTATTAAAACATAAACGCAATAAATATAACAGATGTATATAATTATTACTTAGCACATATACTAAAAACGCATAAATATACATATTTAGAAATTTGTATCAACCGCACATTACAAATCTAATGGGATTCTAAATTTATCTTTGACATATTTGAGTTTATTTTCAGAAAAAACGCTAATGTCGCGCTAAAAGCATTGTCAAACAAATTTTAATTGAGCCGCTATAAAAACATATAAAGCCACAAAATTTGAATACTGGGCCTATAATAGTTGTTTATTTGAAATGCTACAAATAGACCTTGGTGTTAAAAATCATCATTTTGATTTGAAATTGTAATTTCTCATCTATCAATAGGATATGAATTAAAAATTATATACTATATAATTTGAAGCTTCAATGCAGTTCTTAAAAAAATTTAATTGCAATTAAATAGTTTGAATAAAATATAATGCAACATACATTTCATTCCATCATTCCATAGTAATAAAATAACTATATAAAACAGCGAGTGAAATAGAATATTTATGTAGATTATTTAAATCAATTTCAATCCACGATTATCCAAGCAAGTTTATTTATCCACAAGGTGTTTATATTTATATATCCCGCCAATATTTCCGTTGTCTTACTCTGGACGAATTTCAGTAATTTTAACAATATCATCTAACTGTAAGTCTAAATGATCAGATTCTTGGTGATATTGATCACCATAACTCGTTTAACTCGAAATTTTAAACAGTTTTGAATTTGCGATTTAATTAGTGAAGAAAAGAAATTATCTCTAATCAACCGTTGTAAGAAATTTCTAGATAAAATGAACGAGTTACAGAGTTAATATATATTAAAGAAACAATAATTGAAATAATATAAAAATAATAATTAATTGGTAAAATCTATAACAGGAAAAATTAAATCAATTCCTAGCAATTTTGATGATTCGAGTCATATAAACTAATTTATCATTTTGTAGAAATCATTGATTGTGAGACAAAAACAAGACATATGTGTAATTTTCTTAATAAGAAACGAGTAAAAGAAGCGCAAACAGAATTTTAACTACGTTCTATTTTTAAGTGCTCGCTGATTTAATTGTATACGATATGTATTCAAATTAAATATTCAAATCTAGCAAATGGCTAATATAACGTTATCACAATTGTTTTGCAGTGATTAAGTTAACTATCGTCATAGCTCGCGCAGTTGCAGTAAATTCGTCATACACGAGCTAACTTCGCAATTTGGTTGAAGAAAATGACTATTTGAAAAACTTTCACAAATAACTAAACTAATAATGTCATTAATTCATATCAAATATTTTTATTTTAATTTTTCCCAAAGTAAAAATTTATGTTTCGCCAGAAAATCCAAATTATTAATTCTATGACTTCTCAATGTTTCCTTCCTTTTGAATCAATTAACTCCAAGATGGAGAAAAAGTATGAATGTTTGCTTTTCGTCAACAATTTCTCAAAAACAGCAGCCGATTTAAAAAATTTGGAAGAGATTTGGCGCATTGATTAATTAGACCATAGAATGGGCTCAATCATTTCTCCACCATTAGCAGATAAATGCAAAAAATTTCGCCAGTGTTTTTACCTAAAATTCTGAACCGATTTTGAAAATTCAAAAAAATTATCTGGGAATCGTGCTGATTAGTTGGTAAAGTTTTTCCGGACCGTTTCTTTGTAATTAAGAGTAAAAAAAAAATTTTTACGATACAAACTCGGAATTCAATCTTAATGAAGATCCTAAGTTATTATATGATATACATATGTAGGCATACGAAAAATGGTTTAATAATTAAAATTCATTAAGGTTTGACATCATGATGCATGCATACATTATACATTATACATTATACATTTATACATTATACATTTATACATTAATAAAATAATACATAATATATATACATTAATAAAAATGTATATGCGTACATATACATTATATTCATAAACACATATAGATTTATGTATAAATGAATAATAAAAGATTTCACAAGATTTGTAAAATAAATAGTAATTTTACTTCAGAATTACGTTCAATTTACAGATGCTAAAACTGAATGTATAAATGTATAGTACATAAATAAAAGGTGAATCATCAGGTTTTTTTAAAAAAAAAAATATCTATCTATAGATAGATTGTAATTTGCATGTAAATATAAAAAAAATGCAGATATATATATTTCGGGGATAAAAAATCCTAAAATGTTATTTATTAATTATCCTTTGATATAATAAACAGCAAATTTCATAATGATTTTGATTCAATGACGTCATTTTCGCCGAACTAAAATGAAACGAATAAAGATCAGGCTCCGTTGAAAGTTTGTTTATTCAGCATGAATAATTCAAACTGGGGTTATCCCGCCGCATACCACAAATCATTTACAAATTTTATTCAATATCGTATTGAGGAGATTGAAAAAAGACAATATGATATTAAAGTGATATTCAAGACAGGCACAGTCTTCAAGTACTGCATCATTAATTTATCAGTGTAATTTATATTTTGGTTCAAAATATTATAGTTTGCAATCAAGATAATAAATCACAATGAGTAGGGAAAATTAAATTGACTGTATAAATCTCTCAACCAAACTACTCAATATAAAATTTCATGTTAATATTTTTTTGCATAGATTTTATTGCCGATCAAAATAGTTAATAAAATGTCAAAATTACTGATTTTGTTGTAAAGATATTTTAATTTAATAAATGATAATAATAAAAACAAATTGATCATATTTCCTTCTATTCGATCGGATAGCTACTAATTATAAAAATAATATTAATTATAAAAATGCCCGAAAAAACAAAATATACATTTTAAATTCATTTTAGCAAACCAAAACTTAGCAATAAGATGCAATATTCTAATACATTTCAATATTCTTATATTCCATATAAAATGAATTCGACGCATCTAAGCATCGCACGATACAAAAATCTACATATTTAAGCAATTGCGTGCACAAGTTTTAATTAATCTTCAATAGGTAATGATTTTTTACTTTTTCAATTTTTTACGCTGTAATTTATTTCTAGAAAAAAACAGCAATATAAATAATAATGATAAAAAAATATGTAGGGGCTGTTGGGGCTAGTGACGAAGGGGTAATTTTTTAGGGCGCGTAATTTTTTAAGTGAGAAAAAAAATCTATAGAATATAATTAAATAATGCTTTTGACATTTTTTATCTCATAAGTATAATTTATGCATTATGTATCAAATCGAAACTTTGTATATTATAATTTTGAAAATTTGAGTGAAAACTAACTAAAGACATAGTTCAATTTATTTCCATGAAAACTTAAAAAGGTAAAAATTTAATTTATAAAAAATTAAAATAACTAAAATAAAAGTATAATAATTTTGACCTTTATTTTCGGAATTAATAAATTTTTGTAAGTTTTCTAAAAAATCATAAATATCATCAAATTATTCACACATTTTTGAAGACAAACTTCAATTCATCAACTATACAGCGGCATTTTTATTAGTGCCCTCAGGCGGCAATAATTTAAATTCGGCCCTGAAGACACTTGTTCACAATTAACGGTAATAGTGAATATTATTAAGACATACTAATAGAAATAGTCATATACCGCATGGCATATCAATTTTATGATTATTTTACGGGTTAAAGCCTTAAGATTGCATAGATCTAAACTAAATATGCAGATTAAAAATTTATTGATGAACATTGATGACTTTTATATAATAAAATATGATTTTTACAACAATACCTTGATTTGTTAAAATTCCAACATATGCTTTACGCTTTTACCAGTAAATCACAAACAGTAAACACGACTAGAATGGTGTCAAAGATAAATTAGAACTCAGAACAATCACCGTCTTATAACACTAAAATGGCACAAACAAATCAACTTTTATTACATACGTCAATGAATCACTAATGTAACTTCACTAAAATAATTTGATATTCAGAATAAAATCAGGCGTCTGTCCGAATGATTTTCGTAACAAACAACTAAAACAACCGAAAACAACTACTCGAGGCGGCATACCGTTCGCAACTGACGTTTTGACGGAAGAAAACCTGAGTGGGAGATTCGGTCACTCGATGAGGAAAGAGAATGCCTGAGCAGCATTGGGGATAGTGGGGATAGAAACACGTGCGCAGCGCTCGTCTCGAACACGTTATGGAAGGTAAGTTTTGGTATTTGATATGAAATCGGTATTAGATACGCATTTCTATTTATTAATATTAACGAAATAACAGAATATATTGATTAACAAATGTATGAGTTTTCCTTGCAAAGTTTTCTAGTAACAGAGAGCTTTGATAAAAGATTATTTTTTTATGTTGGATGTTATTTGAATCAAACGATGTACATCATCATCGATTTCATCAATATACATACTTACGATTTCTTGAAACATGTGCACTTCATGAGACATAGGTACAGTAACAAACATGTATTTTGTACCTTGATCCATAAAATCTCACATTTAACAATAACTAAGGAGCCGATTCTGCCGTAAGAGAGATCAATGTTATGGCAACATCAGGGAGATGTGCTGGTTAGTTTTTGACAAAGGCAGGTCCAGCCGTTACGGAGATACGGAGCAAAGAGTGCAGCAAATACAAATTGAGTTTTTGAGAGAACGGGGTATCGAATTTGAATGATTTAAAAAACATTCAATTTGTAATGATTGGGAGAAGAGATGATTAGTTTTTGCAAAGACAGGTCCCGCCATTTCGAAGATACAGAGCTAAATGTGCAAAAAATGGTAGTTTTTGAGTGAACTAAGCGTCCGATTTGTATGATCTGAAAAGCTTTTGTATTGACAAAACAATTGCTTTTGAGGATTAAAAATTATTACATCTTTTTTTATTTTCCATAAAATATTTTTGTAATTTTCGATTAAAAATTCAAAAAAATACCCAGGCTAAGCACAGTATAAGCGCCACTCTGGTACAAATGTTTACCAGATGCACAGTATAAGTGAAAATGTCGCACAGAATTATTTGCGTTTAGACTGACTATGCGGGAGCACTTTTTCAATTTTGTGTAAACTATTGAAAAATGTGAAAATGTCACTGAGCTAAGCACAGTATAAGTTAAATGTCGCACAGAATTATTTGCAAATGCGTTTAGATTGACTATGCGGGAGCACTTTTTCAATTTTGTGAAAACTATTGAAAAATGTGAAAATGCCGCCAAGCTAAGCACAGTATAAGTGAAAATGTCACACAGAATTATTTGCAAATGTGTTGAGACTGACTATGCGGGAGCACTTTTTCAATTTTGTGAAAACTATTGAAAAATGTGAAAATGCCGCCAAGCTAAGCACAGTATAAGTGAAAATGTCGCACAGAATTATTTGCAAATGTGTTTAGACTGACTATGCGGGAGCACATTTTCAATTATGTGTAAATTAGGCAACTATTTTTTTTAAATTGAATTCGAAATGAAATGACGATTGTTAATGTTCTGGAGATAAATTGATTTATGATTTATGATTTACTTTTGATTTGCTCAGATATAACAAGATAGCAAAAATAATGAAAGTTACAGTATTTGTAATAATATATTTGAAAACGTTTAAAATTTCTCGAACATTTCCCACTAGTTTTTTTTATAGATATATTATATCTTTTCAATACATTATTCAAAAGAATCGAACTATTTTAGTATACCTAGTTAGTAATGCATGAAGAGATGGTGTTAAATCCTTAATTTTTTTTACAAATTTCATGTAAATTGCCCAATTACATAGTACAATAGTATATCAAAAAATATATGTATTAGTGGTTAAATATTTAGTGATATAAAATTTATAGTTTTGTAGCAGAGGCCATTTTAATAAAATAAAAATAAAAAAAAAGTTTTGTAGGAATTGAAATATTATTTAAATATCTCTGAATTGTTCTCTAAACAAATTTACGAGTTTCTTATTATAATTTTAATACGATCGTACTCCAAGAACATGAATGAAGATCAGGGCTTCAATCTAAGGACAAATTAATTAATTCTTACCTCGGTCTCTTTAAATTTCAAAGTATATTTCAAATACATTATTGTGTAGATAGATAACTACATCCACACGAAATCATCTATATTTAACCCAGTTTTTATGGCTTCAATCGTCTGGATTAATAGAAGATTCATATCAATCGATGGTCTAAATTTAAATATATATTCATTATATATATATATATATATATATATATATATATATAATTCTAATTTTCTAATCTTTAATTAATTATATAATTTAACTATCATGGGCCTATATTATTTTAAGGGGCTCGTGTTACAGAAAACAGCTTTTGGGAAACAAATATTCGATTTGTGCCGATGGTGACAAATATATAGTTGATGGGCATTTTTATTATATATATTTCAGAATTTCAGCGAAGTTAAAATATATTATTTTTGCTTTTCATCTAGTTTATTGTTACAAACAATGATAAATATCTATTACCTTCTCATTGAAGACTGTAATATTTTATTTTGAGTATCGTTGTTAGTGCGTCTAGCTACTAATCTTTCAAGTGGTTTACTTGAAATTAGCGATATGAGAAATAATTATGACATCAAGCGTTCAATCGATTTTTATTCAAGGTAACTGAAAATTTATGGATTTTTTTCAAAATTTTTGTTTCAAAAGAACATTAATGAGTACTGATAAATTAACATAAGCCCAATAAAGTGAATATACTAAAAAATAAAAATACTTTTTAATGCTGACAATTTTTCATAAGAATTAAGGGCCAGAATACTAAAATACTCGAAAAGACCACGTTTATATTTCAATAATTATTATAATGTTAATCAACAAAAAGTTAGTATTTAATATCTAAATGAAATACATTTTTAATACTTTCTTATGTGTAACATATTTCAAAGTGACAATATGCAGAAATAATTCAATATTTTTAATACCATTTTTAAACGAGTGGCGCGTGCATTAAACAAATTTCTGGAACTTCCCGCACCGTAAATTAATATTTTTTAAAAGTCAGAAGAAAAATAAATTCTTTTTAAGAATTTTGAATTTTTTAAAACTTGTTTGAATATTTTGTAAACTGTTGAAAAAATTATCATTGATATATTATAAAAACTTGGAAGTTTGTAGAATTTTCTTTTAATTTTGAAATTATGTTGATATTTTTTATACCCATTCATGTCGGTTAATACAGACTGTCGAAAATATTTGATTTTCGATCACCAAATGGCATTTTTTTAAAATTGTTTTCTAAATCTCCGAAACCTGGACCTGCTTTTGCAAATTTAATTAATTCTTCACTCCGCCAACAATTTCTCACAAACTTAATTTCTATTTCCTGCATTCTGCACGGTATCTCCGAAACGGCTGAACCAACTTTTGCCAAGCATTTTGAATAATTCAAATCGGGGCTTCCGAAAACGTTGGAAAACGTCATACATACATGCATACTTCATACATACATCCAGATTTTTCTAAGGCATGCCAAAATGATCATTAAACAATTACCAATAAGCAAAAGTATCAGATCATTATACAATCACCAATTAGCAAAAGTATCATAATTAATAATAATCATTTTAAATATATAAATATTTAAAATATAAATTTTATCATGATAAAAACAGTTTATTATAAATAAAATATAAATAGCAGTTTCTTAGAAGTGTTGTTGAGTTGGCTTTATCGTTTCAAAGACATCAACACTTCGCCCAAACGTTCTTTGGGCGATCATATTATTATTAAATATATAAAGAAGTTTATTCAGCATAAATAACTAAATTTATAGCAAAAGGATTAGATGATTCATTTTCACATTTATAAGAACGTGGGTGAAATAACATAACGCTCTAATCAAATGTACATATAAAAATATAATAGAAATCTGAGTTAATATATTCCAAACATAAATGTGAATAATTTATTATATTTAACTTAAATTTAGGCGTTTTGGAGTAGACCACTGACCCACTACGGATGACCTACCTCCATCATGCCATGTAGGTACGTAGAACTCTAGTACCATTAATAAAATTCTAATAACCAGCACGATAGCTTATAGATTTTTTTTTTATATTTTCTGATTGCTATTTTATTATTCCTAAAAAAATGTAGACGTTCGATAAGAATTTAAGTCGTGTATTTTATCGTTTCAATTTTTAATGAAAATTTAGTTTTCTTTCATATGAAAACCATTCAAGAGTAACAAGATAGTGCACATGAGCCGTGCTATATGATTATTGTCGCACGTGCGGAACATAAAGCTCCCCTTTACCATTTGGCGGTTTGTCAGGAAATGTCGCAACATTTAAGATATCTAAGTTGACTCTTCGACAAATTAGAAGTCGGAGCGGCGAAGTCTGACGGTTGCACTACGCTGAATAAAGAGGTTAGATAATTTTATAGATATTTTAGACATTATTGCACGGGCTATTTGTTGGAGGAAATAAAAATTGTATATAAGCTGGATTCATTATTGATCTAGTGGGGTGCATGCATCGTGCCTTAAGTCCAATTGCTGGAACTTCCCGTACAGTAATCAAAAATCTTGGTACGGAACCCAAAAAAAGTACACAAAATATGTACACATTATTAAAATCTCTATAAAATATCTGATAATTTAATGTTTGATATGTCCAATAAACATTTTGGCCGCTAAATGACATTTTTTAATTTATTTTCATTGAGAGTCCATAACCGCTGGACCTTATATATTCAATAATAAAATTATTAACTTTACATAAGTACATTATTAACTGCTTGTTGCGCCAAAAATTTAATCAGTTTTTCATCCTGTCAAGACAAGTAAAATGTTTTTTGAATTGTTAAAATCGGACGCTCCGTTTTCTTAAAAACTGAGCTACCTGTTTTGGCACTGTTTGCCCAGTATCTTTGGAACGGCTAGACCTGCCTTCGCCAAAAATTAATCAGCACGTCTCCTTGTCAATACAAATAGAATGTTTTTTTTTTTTGAATTATTCAAATCGGTTGATCGGTGTTCCCCAAATTGTCGACGAAAATTTGTATCCGCACACACACATACATCCATTTTTTTCTAAGGTATGCCAAAATATTTAGAAACCTTTGAAACGTGAAGATATATAAAAATTTTAATTTTCGATTTTTTTGCGATTACTATAACTTACCCTATGGGAAGTTAAAAGTATATCAAAATATCAAGTCAAACCCATAGTCAGTCCTCCCAGATATTTACAAAATGAATATGTACAATAGAAAAAAGTAACAGGATGAAATGAAAAAATATTCATAATTAAAAATAAGAAATATTTAAAAATATATGCTCACGTACTATGGTTGTTTACTAATAACTTGAATCAAAAATAATGGCATGATGCAAAATCAAGTAGAGTAAATATAAAGTATATACAAGTAATTAAAAATAAGTTCAGTGGGATATCTAACCTCTTAACAATATTCTTTCAAATTGTTTTCCCATACTGTATTGATTGAAATATATATTTGTATTGATCTTGAACCTTGGTTATTATAAATGTTTTATTGAATAGAATAAAATGAAGGAATGTTTCAATATTGTGAATATTAGAAAACGTTGAGAATATCGAATGATTTGGGAAAATTTAGACGTTTAATTTATATATTATATTTTACATTTATATGTGATTTGATTTTAAAGCTAAATCGAAATGCAATTAAAATCCGATTAATTCGTATTTGCAATAACTATATAAGTCGCAAGGCTGAACATGCAAAGTGGGTAGGTTTACTACCCACCGTATTATTGTATTAGCAAAATATGGTCAAACTAATATTGTTATATAATAATTTATATTACTAATATAAATTATAACAAGTTTATATGTACATATGTCATTTATAGGCACAACACAGTTCTTCAAATTTCTTTATGCACTTTTTTTCATTCATTTCTCATAACCAATCTGAACCTTTGGTTCAATGATGTTATTTGCTTTTGGGTACATGAGGTTTAGAAATTTCCCCATTGAGGAATTTCCTTATATAAATATATTGCTTATCAATTAGATCTTGCGGTCACCATGTACATGAATTTGACTAAATTATTATTACTTAACTGAACGGATTAAATCTAAATTTGTAATATGTACATGACAATGATATTGTAAGGTAATGTAAATATATGCAATCTACATTACATATAAATGTGTAATATATAAAGGGGTTGCGAGTTCGAATCCCGCTCTGGATGCGATGTCCAATTTCACTTAAAAATGAAGATCAAAAGTTTTCAATTAAAAATAGCCCATTTTGGGTACTGCGGTGTGTAATGGCAATGGAAAATCTCTCACAATATTTTTACCTTAATCGAGTTGGAGTTTAGTTCAGCTCTCTATATATAATATATATATATATATATATATATATATATATATATATATTCGTATTCAATATGTAATCAAATAATAAATTTCTAAAAATAGTTTTAATCAGTTCCGTTCTTGTTGATCCAATGAATTGCAAGAAATGTAATGGTATTTATGTTGCATAAAGTTAGATATTCATAAGAATGAATCAACATATTCAATACCAAAAATTCAAAATATACTAAATTTACCAGTTAACTGTCTCGCTTACATAGAACTGTAAGAAGTACCGAATTAGAAAAAAAATGTTGACATTATTCCATCAAGAAAGATAGACGATTTAAAAAATCAAAAAAACCGAAAGAAAGATAAAATAATGAGAACTTTAGTGAGAAAAATAAAAGATATGCAATGTTTGAAGAAAATATATTTGTACAGGCTTACCTCAGACATGATATTTCTGGTGTTCGAGTGTTTTTCATAACAACTTGCTCGAACCGCTGCTTGTATTGGCGGCGGTCCAATTGGCCAATTATTCGATTGTTTGTAGCGGCTGGTCTTCGTCTACTAGCATTTTGCTATTAGCTAACGTCTGAATATAATTTGAAATTTATTCAAGGCAGATGTCTTAGCAATTCCATACTGAGCAAGTAATACCTGAATCAGTCAAGTCACCTGAAAGTAAAGCAAGAACAATTTTAATATTAAAAAGAAAAATCAATTTATTTAGAAATTTTGATTGTTAATTACGAATTTCGAAGAGCTGGCGTTTTTCAGATTTGGTACTTTTATTGAGCATATATATTAGAACAATAATAATAAAAATGTAATAATATGAGAGCTAATATAACAATTATAAAAATCTAGTTCTTCATTGCGGCTAATTAAATTCGTATCGCATGTTGAAAAGCAAGTTCTATTAAACGACATCACTTTGGTCAATTTTCTTCATTCACTATTACATTGGAAAACTATTTATAAATGACATGCCCTAATGGTCCTAATGGACCAAGGTGTGCCGGACAACCTGCAGGAAATGGAAAATGTCCTAGAAAAAGACAGATAAACATTTTATCGAATAAAGTATATTTATCGTAATCGATTTAAGACTAAGTGCTTCTGCAACTTCTTAGGAATCGAGGCAAAAGAAAATTTGGTTACATGGTACATTAGCCGTGATTAATTTATAACTGATATAACTGATATCGACAGTACATTAAATTGGAATGACAACTCATTTGTTAAGAAACAAAATCTAACTTTTTTTATTAAATATTTGTAACAATCAAATTTAAACTAAATGCAATAATCACCGCTGGACGCTCTTATTTCAGCAGATGAATGATAGTAGAAAAAATAGTAAAAGTGCCAAAACAAAACGGTTTAGATATAGAAGAAATAATTCAAGAAAGAGCACCTAGTCCAATTAATGATAATCAAAAAATTCAGCTAATTCCAAAAAAGAACATTAAATAATGTTTATAAATAAATCATTGAACACAATAACTAAAACTATGGACCAATTTGAGTTGAAGTTGAAAATTATCAAAATGCTGACATAAGTTCAAAAGCAAGACAAGGTTTTATAGATTCACCTACCTAACAAATACTAAAATAACGTGGAAGAAAAACGCAAGCAACCTTAGGTGCATTTTTGAAAAAAAAAGGGAAAACATTGGAATCAAATAATAGACTCACAATGATCCGACTGAACTAGAAATTCATTGATTACATTCAAATTATAATCAATTACACGCAGTAGGTGCCACTTTGAATACGGAAAGAATTAAGCAGCAATTTCGACATATTTTACTCTTTTGTTATAGAAAAGGTAAAAATTATGTTTTGAATCAGAATGAAATTGACCAATGTGTATGGAAATGACGTGTTGATAGTACGAGGGTGCCAAAACTGGTTTGCTAGATTTCATTCCTGGTTTTTTGATGTCCAAGATGTACCACGTCCAAGAAGTACTGTTGAAGCTGATGAAGACGCGAGAAAAGCACCAGTTGATGCAAACCGGCGAAAAACAATACATGAGATCCCATTGAATTCAAATTTATCAAATTTAACAGTTCATAACTACTTAAAATGTCTGTGATTTTCCTCGAAGCTCAATGTATAGTTCTTATAGAACAAAGACGACGCAAGACCACACATAAGTTTGATCAATCGCTAAAAGCCTTCACAGCTTGAATGGAACCCAATTCCACATTCATCACATTTTCCAGACCTGCCATCATCAGACTATTATTTGTTCCGGAGACAAAAAAAATTTTTAGGTGGTAAAACCTTTACCTAAAATGAGGAGGTCAAAAGCACTTTGATCAATTTGATGCAAATAACGACCATGATCTCGAAATTATTCTATTACCAGAAATATGACAAAAGATATTAGATCAAAACAGCCGATACATAATTTATTAAAGTATCTTTTTATTGTACAAAAATTACTTTTCAAAATGTATATAAAAACAAAGTTACTTTCCTAACAACCCAATAGATAGCAATAGTTTTTCGGAAAATTGATCACATCCGGCGCTGCTGCATCAATAAGAAATTCTTCATTATTGTAATAGTAAAAAATTCTTCACATAAAGACAAGATAACTATTTGTGTTGCCATCTATAGAACCGACAAAGTTAGTTAAGCCAAATAATCAGTCAAAACAGCTCATAGACCACTTAATTTAGTTCAAATAATATACATAAAAAATGTTAGCTATAAAGTATTGTACTTTGTATAACACGACACGCATAATATGATATTGTGTGCGATATTTAACACCATTTTCAAGAAAGTTGATAACGGAGGAGTAAATTTGCTCACTGAGGATAATTTCCAAGAAAATTAGGGATAGTTTTACCAGCAACGGCACATAATATCTTATAAACCGCAAATTCGTGTCGGGTGACGAGCATCGAGGCCAACAAGGGTGTGACCTGGGAGCCGCCCTACAGTTGTGTCATCGTAGAAAATGAAGGTGCAGGCCCACCCTGACCGCGTGTACTAACGACTATTAGGTGACCCTCGTCCTACGCGGCCGAAATGTCGCATAGCAGTGATTTTTTTGTTATTTTTATGGGATTCATGAAAATGAGGTATGTTTTTCAGAGAAAATTATCAAAATATTATTTGATATACTTTCATTATAGTTCTGTTTTCACAAACTATCGGAATGGATTGGAAACGGAGTTTTGTCCAAAAAGATTTGATACAAGTTATTTGATAAATTCCAATAAACTAGCATCGAAACAAGATCAGTGAGGTGTCGTAACACAAATTATTTTTCCTAACATGAGAATCATGGAGAAATAATTTATTGGCTACTTTAGTGTTACTGTTTCGAAATCTCTATATAACTTAAGAGCTATCATGAGGAAAAAAATTAGCAGATAATCAGTTTTGCGATACCAGAAAAAACTATTGGTGCCTGGCATAGTGCCTTAAGGTAAATTGCTGGAACTTCTCGTACCATGAAATAAAATTTTTAAATGCTTTAAATTTTTTTGATTTTTTTTTAAAGCAACCGCGTTGCGTAGCTTCTTTATACATAAAAGTTGCAAAATATCAAAGCGCGTTACGCCGCATTGCAGTCTAACGGTTAAACATTACAAATTTTGGCACGTGATTAATAGAAATGTAAAGAAAATTTGTAATTATTATTTAAATCTCTATAAAATATTTGATAATTTGATGTGCATATGTATAATTATTGCATCCAAACATACACACATACCAGGGCCGGTCCTGCCTTGCATGCGATGCATGCAAAAAATGCGGGCGCACGCCTTAGGGGGCGCCAAAACGAGTTTCGGAAATTAAATTTATAATATATTATTTATATTTTTTATTATTTATATAAAATCTAGAATACTTGATAAATTATAATAAACAATCTAACTTAACTAGGGATACGGAAACACAAAAAGCATATTTATTTTGCAATGTGATGTCAGTAGAAATAATTAACCGATTAATTACTCTGCAAATTAATAAATAACAGCTTTGTTTATTGCTTAATCTACTTATTCAATTTTTTCTTTGTTTGAAGTTACCGTGGAATCGAAAAAGAAATTATCTAGTGTTCAATCCCATAAGCGCAAATCTGCAAAATTTGAAATTAATTATTGGGCATTATTGACAAAAAATTGCGAGCTGATTTAGTTGAAACAAAACTTGTTAAAAAAATATAAACTAATTATAATCGGGATAATGAAAAATGGGGAGTCAGTGCTTAAAAAATGGCATGTTTATTCCGAGAAATTGAATTGTAACTTTTGGTTTTGTTGCAAATATTTCGCTTCTGATGAATTTTGAATGTTGATGACATGCGTGGTTAGGGTTATGGAAATGGAACAAATATGAAAAATGAAAGCAAAATTTACTTTGGAACAAAAATCTGAAGTTTTTTTTATACCTAGTGGTGTCCATACTCTAAATTTAATAATTATTAACTATGCAGAAATAATACATATCAAATATAATTAGTTTATTTCAATATAATTCAAGAAATGTGTAATTTCTTAGCATTTTTTACTGATTATTGGATAATACTTCTAAAATACGTTAACAATTGATCACAATCACAATTGAAACAATCTGATACTCTGAATATGACGGGAAAGCAAGGATGAATACAATTCGGCTCTTACGATATCAATAAAGGAGAAGTTTATGACGCAATTTTGGATATTATAAATAATGAAAAATTAAATTAACGTAAAATTTTAAAAAATCCAATATGAAATACGAATGTTATGATTGTAAATGAAAAGCTAGTTTTTTTAGTTTTCTTGGCATGATTTGCTCAATAGGATAAATAGCATAATAAATAAGTAAAATGTTTCAAACCCCAAATATTAATAATGCAATACGTTAAAAATAATTGAAAATTTAAAAATATTTGATTATAATCAACAAGCGAATGGCCTAGATTTTCTAAATAAATTTAAAATCAATGTATTTAATACGCTTTTAGATTATATAGAATTTTTTGTGTACTAAATCCAGAATAATTAAAAATTAATTTTAAGAAAATATGTAATTTTTATATAATTTTAATAATAAACCGTTAAAACAGTTAAAATTACTAGGGGGGGGGGCGCTAAAAAACAAGTTGCATGTGGGCGCTAAGGACCCCAGGACCGGCCCTGCACATACATATTACATACACACACAAACTCACATACATCAATTTTTTTCTAAGGTATGCCAAAATGTTCAGAAGGCCAAAAACGTGAAAATATGCAAATATTTCATTTTCGATTTGTTTGTGATTACTATAATGTAATGTGGTAATGAATGATGAAGATGACGATGAAGATGAATGATGAAGTGAATGACGAAGATAATGAAGATGAGGTTTGGATCATACCATATCATAATAATGTCAATGATAATGTTACTCTATAAAATATTAAGCACATAAATCGTAGAATTTTAGGAGTCTTCTATCCCTACAGATTATAGATCAATGTACTCATTAGAATTGATATGTTTTGGTAACTCGTAAACACACTTTAAGGATTGTGCCACAAGTATGAATAACTTAAAGAAATTAGTGAATTTTTATAACTACATTATAATATAAATTCAAGAAAATTTTTATGTTTAGCAATATTATTACATTTAAGTCGTATACAAATGCAGCAGTTATATTTAAATGAAAAATACTTACTACTACTATAAAAATGAAAAAAATTATACCAATTCTCATTTTATAAAATCACACATTGAGTGTATTGAAGTATGAAGACGTGCACAAATATGTGACGTAACTGATGTCACAAGGTCACCTTAAATATAATATCATGGAAAAATCGATTGTCAATTATACATAAAACATATTTGCCACTGGGGCTAATTGCTCTATACATTGAAAACCTGTGATTATGATTGTAATATTGTTGCTGGTAATATAATTGCACACCAGTGTATATATATGCGTATGCGCGTGTGAAATAATATACTGCACTTTGCAATTAATATTTTTTTAAGCTTTCGCTATTGTACATATGTCTCCAAAAATATATGAAATGAAATTGTTTTTCTCGCAATTTTCAAAATGTTCATTATATCTGTGATTAGATCAGAGTTGCAACATACAGATAGATATAAGATTCCATAAAATTAGGGACACATTCAGACACAGTAATTGTAAATAAACCTAGGAAATTATTATTTATCACAACAGTATTTATCAGATTAGATAGTGCTATCGCAAAGTAAATGATATAAAAATCTACAGCACAGTTTAATGTACTCAATGTACTTAAATTTGAAATATTTTGACGTCAGTACTGTATGATCTGATAGCTTGTCTATCGAATATAATTAAACAGCAAATTCTTCATGCCAAACCGTTGTGGACTGATAAAATGAAGCAAATGTTATTGGTATTTGTCTTTAGGTAACTATCACCATTTTAAAAATAATTAAGTTGATCAATAGGATTATTTCCCACATTGTAATTCCATTAATTACAAACAAATATCTTGGATTGTACAGATCTGAATTTGACCTAGAGAAGTGGGCATTAAGAATCTTCAGTAAATAGATAAATAAAATTTCTTACAATTTTTAAAGCATCGTCAACGATAAAATGAAAGATTAAACCGTGGGAGAAAATTATATTAGCAACTTCGAGTCTGTTATGCGAAATGTCCTTGATGATTTGTATGTCACAACTGTTTAGATTTATTATTCGCTGTCCAGCCATATGTACATGTTTTGAATATTTATTTTCCTAAATAAGTAACGAAGGCATAAACACTCAGTCCCAATACAATTACATTTAAAATCCAAAAGCACTTAAGTATTAATTTCGATCCACTATTATGTTATTATTTTAATTGTATCAATTAAATATATTCTGAATAAACGGAATCCTAGTAAAGCAAAACTTCAATTGCTGTTTCCAAGTATTCATTATAAAGTTTTCCAATTGTTCTTGAATCTATCAGGTTTATGTATATATATTTTATTATGTACTAAGTTGACAACTCGATCTAGACAAGATTTTTAATTAAAGCACTGATGATTATAAATAAAACAAATATTGTGAAATAATTACTGAGACAATGCAATCAAATCAATTTTTTGTTTGTTTTTCACTTCTTTGTTCTGTCACTGTATATAAGTTTTAAATATGTAGTTAATTTTCAAAAATGATAAGAAATATAATTAAAAGTAAAGATGTCAAAATAAAATATTGTAGCTAATGGTATAGTGATATATGAAATTATGAAATCCGCCAAATTATTATTCGTGAGAGATTCGAATTTTATGTGAACAATTATAATCGCACTTCAGCAAACAAGTTATAAACTTAGCTCTTAACATCTAGGTATACTAGTCTAACAAGTAAGTATATTTAAGTATATTGTAAGTATACTCAATATACCATACAACATGTTCAAGTATTCAATCTAGAGGCTCCAAGATCAATACCCGCCTCGGACAGCATGATGTCGTGCAGTAGTGGCATCGGTTTTCACTTGGAAATAGATAGGAATATGTTTCCAATTGAAATAAATAGAGATGGGGCCAACCATTTGGGTAGTCATCTATACAGGCCACATCAATGGGTCAGCACATAGGACTCGTTAAGTTTTTGATGCCTTAATCGCATTTAGATCGATAAATACAAGTTTTTATATAAAAAATGAAAAATAGGGACCGATTCTGCCGCATAACAAAAAATGTTATGGCAAGGCCATGTTACGCTCCAATTTCCATACATTATGCTACTAAATCATACTAAATACTGTCAAAATGTCATGTATTTGCTGTACATTCAGGCGTTTAACACAAAAACTGCAACGTCACTCGTATGTTATGAAGCTGGGTCAGAAAGATCCTGGTATCTAAGATAGTTTTTTTTTGATATTTGTGCGGTTTCTAGGTTAGGTTTTCTATCTGACAACCTGAGAAAAACACCTGACTGCACAGCAACCACATGACTTGACTTTTGTCAATATTTGGTATGGAAAGTTCTTCATAACATAGCCTTGCCATAACATTGGTCTGTTATGCGGCTGAATCGGTCCATTAATTTTTTTTATGAGAAGAGGTATAGTGTTCTAGTCGGGTGTTCTTTCCAAACTTTCTACAAAGATAATTATTTGGGTAGTTCTTTTTCCAGCCCTACCCCTAAATTGGATACCATATGGGCATAGATTTCAAAATGGTATATATAAAATAAACTAATATAAACAAGTTTAGTGTAGATGAATAAATTAGATCTCTGTCCTAAAACTTTCCTCAAGTTGACTTTTATCACACTTATAAATGAAAAAAATCTAGCTGAAAATCTATATTGATTATATTTATAACAAAAGCCATTATCTAATCTAATGACCGCTCATAAAAGAGGCACAATATACACAATCTTAGTGATTTTATTTAATTAACTTCGATTTTGGTGATTATGGGGCTATTTTATAGATACCATTACAAGTAAACTTATAGACCAATAAAATGACGACGACACGAATTCTCAATTCACTTTATTAGCTGACACAGATTCTCTACTTCTACACAGATTTCCAAAAAGAGCCACAATATGTAAAGAATCGTAATAAAATTATCATGGATGTTTATAAAAATGCTTCGTTGGGGTATCCATTTACACAGACTCAACGTTTGTACGATATGCGTTGATTAACTGTTAGTGATGCATGACATCGTGCCATTAAGGAAAATGGCTGGAACTTCCGGTACCAAAAATTAAATTTTTCACAAAAAAATTAATTTTTTTTAAATTTTGAAAATAAAATGATTTTTGAGTAATTTAATTTTTTTTGAAAAGAACATTTTGAATTTTTTTTATACTTTGAAATATTTTGGAAATTTTGAACATTTTTTCAAAGCAATCGCGATACGTGTTCTCGAAATGTATGAATTTATATATAATTGTATCCGCACATACATATTAAATATTTGTTTAATTACTTCCAAGAAATAATTTAGTAAATTCACTAGTTGTCAGCATTAAAAAAAATTGCTGGAACTAAGGAAATGCATATTTTTAGTGATGGTTTCAAAAGATTCTATTTTTTAAAAATTCAGGGGGACGGGCGGGGTTGACAAAAAATCAGGAAATATAAATGACAAAATACCTGATTTTTATTTAAAAAAAACCCAAACAATTTCAAAAAAAATTACGAAATACCTGATTTTTATTTTAAAAAATCCAAATATTTTCAAAAAAACGAAAAAATTACAATAATCATACTTTAATAATATATACCCATTCTTAAAAATATTGTTCAAAAATAAAATTACAAAAAGAATTTTTACAAAACTTTGGGCTTCAACTTTTCAAATTCGATAGAGAAGAAGGTATATGTAAAATACCTAAAAATAAAAGTTGAATTGAAATAAGCATATTAAAAAAATAGAGTTGAATTAAAATATGAATGTTAGAAAAAGTTAGGGTTTATTTTATGGGAATGAACAATTCTATTGAACATAGCTCTATTGTAGATTAGAAAATGAATACTTATTTGTATAAAAATTTTATTTATACAGTTTTTTAATTCTTGCAATTCATCAAACTTTAATTTCAGCCAATATAACATTTTGAATAAACAATTATTTTTCTATGAATATAATAATATAAACAAGTATTTCGGTGTATTTTCTTCGCTAGTAAGAATAACTTCCAAACAACTTTATAGCTCGGTTAGTTCAAAATTGAATGTAAAATATTTGAACAAAAACCATCCTTCCACAGCTCGACAGATTTCATAAATCTGTTTCATAACGACCTAAATTAAGTATTTTTTTTTAGAATGTAAACTTGAACCTGAAGAAATAAATAAAAACCGCAGGCCGCAGTATGTACACCTCCGAAGTCCCTTATATGCCGAACTGATTCATCACATTTGTTCGTGATAAACCGCTTTTAGACTTTATGATTTGCGCTAATCTCATTTAAGTCGATTAAAGCCAATCGTAAATGGATCATAAAATTAGTCTATTTTGGCTTCGAACAATTTATTGTGATAAATAGCCTATTTTCTCTACTTAAAACATGCCTAGGAATGATATAAACCACATTTATGAAGCGTGGTTGAAAATGACTGTTTACTTAAATTAAAGTGATTTATATATATAATGCCAAACTGCTAGATATACCTTTGCTCAATCAAGCTGGAGTAATATAGTTCTACAGAACAATTCATGTATGGTATCAAACTACATAGAAACAATTAGGTTACATAAATAAGATGCAGATAGATATTGCTGTTTGTAATAGGTTACAGAATAAAAATACAGTCGTCAAGATTATTACAAACAACTAGTCCATTTTGAAGAACATCTGAATGGGCGGCGTTGACATCGAAATGAGCAATGAGATGAGATCAGATCAATCGGCACAACAAGTAATATAAGTAGACCGCCAAGAAAATTGTCTAGAGTTTTCCAGTAATAATCATTCACAATATTTGTTTTCATATCTTATAAGAATATTATTTATTATCTCTAACTCCGTAATTTATCTTATATCTTTTATGTATCTCGTGCTCTTCTTTCAATTTAATTTTACCGATATATCAAAATTTAACAAATATGATGAAGTTCTTACGATTGTAATGGTTGTTAAAATAATAAATTTAAATTTCAATTATTAGCTAATAACAAAAAATGCATGAAATCAAAAAATTTAGGTTATTTAATGGCTTACTGGTAAATTATTTATGTTGGCCCAATTTGGAATAAAATTCATAGAACTACTTGAAACTTATAGAAATGTTATAACTAACTTATAGAAGAATTATCTTTTATTATTATTATGATTAATTAATGTGACAATGTTTTTCCATGCACAAGATGAGGAAGATGATGTACACAGTCATCTGATCATCTGATCAAAAAAATATTAAACTATAAGTTGCAGAATACGAGGACATTGCTAAAGTATTTATTATTTATTATTTTTTTAGTCAATCATAAAAAGGAAATACTCACGGAAATCAATCCAAGAGTTTTATTCAAACCTTTCATGAATTCAGATTCTTAATGGTTTCAATCGTAAATTAACAGCAATAAATGTTTACACTATACTGAAGTTAAGAAAAAAGATTTCAATAAATTCAAATGAAGTATATTTTTGATTTTGCTAGGTAGGGGAGAATGGGGGCTATATGTAACGGGGTAATTAGCAGCAGGCAATAGGATCTTAAAAAATATTAAAATATAATATATATTTTAAGATTTTATGGTTTTTAAGATGAGGGCTATTGTAGATAGTACAGAAGGCACTATATTTTTTATTTGTAGAGAATATACTAAAAATAATAAAAATATTATTTTATGTTGATTTATGATAAACATTTATATTATAGGAGACATTATATATTTCATTCGTTCTAATTATAGTTTATGAAAAAAAACCAGTCTTAGAAACTTAGAAACTTAAGTTTTAAAACTTACTACTACTACTTAATTAATTTAATAAAATTAACTTAATAAAATTACTACTTGTTTTGGTAGACGTTACAAATATCGCCAACAAACACGGGTATGTTCTAATACCATTTGTAGAATTATTTTCACTTGATTTGATAGGGAAATAGTTACAGCAACTATCCATCTTTATTTCGTAGAAATATAATCAGTAGATTTCAAAATATTAATGAAAACAAAAACTGTTACAACCAGCTCCTAGCTCCCCTATAGCAAATAGTGGCTTCAAAATGTTTTTCAATATGTATTCATTTTGATTATTTTGAGAATCTTAAATTTTAGTTAGATATTTACTATTTTTTCGTATATTTTAGATTTTTAATTTTGGAAAATATTCTTTTCTTCATTATGAAAGAACCTTGAATTTGCTTGATTGGGGAAAAATTGTATCCAAATATACAAACAGTATACAAAGACGTAAAACAACAAATTTTCTAAGATATGTTAAAATAATTGGAATGTTTTGAAACATAATGATATGAAGGAAAATTCTTACCCTACGGGAAGTTGATAAATTGCGTATGTGTAAACACTTTACCAAATTAGATGTCAATATCAGGAAACCTGAACAACACCAATAGTAGAAAATCATATAGTGGCAAGAGTAGCCATAGCCAATGATACTAATGCATCAGAAATGTACCTAAATATATCAATCCTTGACTAAAATAGAACATATTTAAAAAAAATTGTTACAAGGAGTATGTCAAACAATTAACGGAAAGTGTACATATATGAAGAACACTTAAGTTCTATAAACTATCAAATCAATCTCTAATTACATTTAATAAAATTGAATAATGGTTGCCGAATATATGAGAATAAGACTCGGGGCAAGTCCTCGACCTTATTAATGAACTTCGAAGCATGAGCTAAATCAATATCGTTCACTTGAAAATCTAATATTTATGGAAGCCTCGTCGTTTATCATGAAACATTGAAATAAGAGCATTTGGCATTTCCCAGAACGTTTCCTCCGTACTTTTGAAATTTGAACTAATTTTAACGTATGTCAGATAGCCTTCACATTCTAGCAATAGATATTACTTCAACAGTATCAAATTAGAAAATATGAAAAATGACACTGGTTGTAGTGGACAAATTATATATGATTATACACGTACACACACGTAAATATATTACACACGTACACGTAAATATATTACACACGCACACGTAAATATGTTGCACAAATGCTTACAATATAATGAAAATAATCTCATAATTTAGTGGAAAGATTTCGATAAGAACAGTTTCACCTCAAGATTCACTATATGTATATCTTTTAATATCTGGAACTCAATATATAGTACAATAGTTTTTTCCTGGCTGGCGTACCTCAGGGTAGCGTACTCGGACCAAACCTGTACCTTATCTACACGATATACCAACTGATCCCAAATAAACCCTTGAAATATTTGCAAACGACACCAAGGTTTTATCAACTCATGAAGACGCCACAAAGGCTTCGGAACAGCTGGAAAATTATCTACACAAACTATAAAAATGGACTAGTAGATGTAAAATTAGTATTAACTCAACTAAGTCAGTCCACATCACTTTGCCAAAAGAAAATAAGATTGCCCAAATATAAAAATTAACAATGTAGAAATTCCAAAAAAATCTCCGTAAAATACTTGGGACTCCACCTCGATAGAGGACTCACATGTATTACCTACATCGAAGCAAAATTGCAAGCAAATAGACAAAAAAAATTGTGAACTCTACTGCCTAATTGTGAGAAGCTCTAAGATGCCATGTGAGAACAAGATCCTTATATATAAAGCAGTTATATTACAGTATCGAGCTTTGGGCATGTGCGAATAAGTCCAATATAAAAACCACAGTCCAAAGAGCACAGTCAAAAATATTACGAGCCATAGTGAACGCGCCCAGATATGACTCCAACGACACAATTCACCAAGATATAATCATGAAATATGTATAGGTGTACCAAAACAACAAATACCATCCAAACACATTAATAAAAGATCTGCAAAAACAAGTTCCCATCAAAAGACTGAAAAGAACGTGGCCGCAAGATCTAATAAATTGACAAGCCATATATTTATATAAAGAACTTCCTCAATGGGGGAATTTGTATACGACATGTACCCAACAGCAAATAGCCTCATTGTACTAAAGGTTCAGATAAGTAACGAGAAATAAATGAAAAAAAGGGCAATTTTCATAGGTTTTTCGAACTTGGAATATAAATCAATTTAATAGCATGAACATTTGTCAGAAAATATTAATTTTTTGCACACATAAAAAAACAATTTAGCCAGTTTTAGAAAAGAAGTTGGCTCTGCATTCCACTTTGATCAAGTGGTTCTTCTGTTTAAAACGCCGTACATAAAAAAATACTTCTCTAATCACTTTGCCAAAATGTTCAAAAGACTTAAAACATCTTAAAATATATGTGCATAATTGAAAATACAAATTATATAAATATAATTAAAAGATCAGATTTTTAAATAAATATAAACTTCCCTAATTTTGGTTAATATTACACGTTATTTCAAATCACGTCTAGCGTTCTACAACATCAATCAAAACTTTATTCAATTAATATTATCTGATCATCTGATCTAACATGCAAAGCAAATTAAACAAAAGATCTCACGAGAGCAGTAGCAAGCAAAAGCAATTCGTAGATGCACAGATTATACACAGTATCAGTATCATCAGTTGACCCATATTGTTAGTGTCAACTGTGAACTCGATCCTTCATTAAATGAAAGAGGTTATTGGATGCAAACAACATATTCTGTGATCATTATTAAAGTTTCTAAGAACAAGGCTAGCTCATTAAACGATCACATGTTCACACGCATTTTTCTCATATAGTTAATAATATTTCACATTAGACAACCAACTACAGCAATTTCTATTCTCAAATTTACTGGTTCAAATATTACTAAAAATGCTATAGAATATATAAATTTGTCTCATTTATTTAGAACTAGGAGCTCGTCCCTAGGTAAGTAACCGGTTAAGGACTTGACTCAGAGGTCTCGGGTTTGATAGACAACCAACTACAGCAATTTCTATTCTCAAATTTACTGGTTCAAATATTACTAAAAATGCTATAGAATATATAAATTTGTCTCATTTATTTAGAACTAGGAGCTCGTCCCTAGGTAAGTAACCGGTTAAGGACTTGACTCAGAGGTCTCGGGTTTGATACCAACTTCGAGCAGCCTGTTGTCAAGTAGCAGAAGCAACGATTTTCACTTGAAAATATAAATAGCCCGGCATTGGTGCACCAATAAAAAGTCAAATCTATTAGATAAATTCTAATAATAAAATCATCAATGGATTACCCATTGGGTTACCATCTAAAAATACGAAGTAAGGTAAAGTTTCCGCCAAACATCGTATAGGACGTAAGAATCTGATTGCTGTTAAGATATGAGAATAAAAAATAATTATTTAGAACTATGGGCTTCTGAACAAAAGTTCCAGGTTCCATACGCTGATGTCAAACAGGTGTGACTGCGGTTTTCACGTAAAAATCTAGATAGAGGTCAATGTGGGTAATGAAATTTGCAATTTATTTATTAATTCCTATCACTTGAATGTGACTATTACAATTTTACAAAAAAAAAATCGACAACTTTTTACTGATGATCGATATTCATCACAAAAAACTAGTAGTACCTAATAGTTGTATAAATTTGTGATTATTTAACAAGTCTATGAAAATGTTATTTATGAGGAAAGTTCTGATTCTTTTCAGTATCCAAAAACATCGCTGGTTCTTAATCCATATCACTCAAAAGAATATTGAGCAATATGTATATTCTGAAAATGATTTGGTCAAATCATTGTAATACAAAAATTACTAAACTTTAGTTGTACTATATGAGTAGAGATAATTCACCCTATATAGCCAGATGTCCGTTTCTTAAACTTGATTTTTTTTATATCCATAGACAGAAATTTTAATACTAGAATCCTAGAAGTGAAATATTAATCTATATGCAAAAATCATCATCACATAATTTGAATTTAACATTATTTGGTTTTAACATTAATAATTGAACCGCACACTTTTAGAATATTGAAAAGACACTTATACTTTTTGGAACACCTCCATGCAGTCACATATGCTTTCTAAATATTTTAAAAATATTGTTCTTTTCCAATTGTAATTGTGAGCTCGAAAAATCTTTTTCACTTAGAAACATATTAATAATCTACATTTTCAAGTGAAAATACATATCACTACTGCTTGATATGAGGTTGCGTAGTTGAACCTTGTGGCTACAAGGCTCTAGCACTTGGAACTTTTAATAATCAGAGATAATTGCAAACTTTTAAATATATATTACCTTCATTATAGTATACAAATTTAAAAGTTGCAGCTAGATAAACCATATAATATAGAGTAGAGCTGGGCTTAAAGAACCGCGGGTGAAGAGGTTCAAAAACAATATCTCAAATATCAGTAAAGTTGAAAACTTTTTAACAACAATATTTGGAAGTAGAAGTAAAAGATGTATAACCAGAAATCTTTGATTCTTACAACCCTGTTATCGGGAGAAAACCTGTAATATTTGAAAATCCATATGAAAATATTTTCTTTTTTATTAGATTTTGGGGTTGTAAGTACTTTTGCTTAGTTTAAGAGAACATATTTTTGAAGTATACGTTATTTAATTGTTCTATGAGATGAATTGTTAATTTTAAGTTATCTTCAACAGTTTTTTTATATTAGAATCAACTTAACCTGCATTCTGGCAAAGGTGTAAAAAATAGCATATAGCAAATAAAAAGGTTAATTAAATTTAAAAAGAGCGATTTTACAAGAGATCATTTAAATAAATAAATATTTCAAATCTGCTGCTGAACATTTCTGACGAAATACCAGATCAAGGTTACATACAGTGTTATTTATGTAAAAATGCACCAATGAAATTTATATTTTCCATCGTTAGAATTTTATAAAATTTAAAAAAAACTTTAATAAGACATTGGGCCTGTTTACCGTCTCAATCTACACCGCCTATGGGGTAAAAAGGACCAGGTTAATAACAGTCTAAAAACACATTTCTATAATTAATTGGGAGTTTTACTGAACATAGTCAGATAATTGTTCGTTTGATGTGTGGTATTTGTTGTGTTGTAATTGGTTTGATTTTCACAATATACATGCCCGAAGTTAAATTGGACCTTCGTGCCCCACCCTATCTTACAAAAAACAGAGTTTCACAAGATTTTTACTAATAAGCAAATAAGTGTCACCAAGAAAAATATCAATATATGTAGCATTATAAAAAATGAAACAAAGATTTCAATACATCTTTGTTTGAAAATATGGACTTCTAACAAATAGGCACTTTTTTTAAGTTAAAGAAGAAAATGATGGTAATCATTTTTAGCTATAATTGGAAATTATATCTATTATATATATAACTATTGTGTATAGTTGATGGAACACTTTTTAAATATTTTTCAAGAAAAATCAGAACTACGTGTTCTATAAGCATATTCTTTTGAACATTACATCACCATAAAAGCAGAGTGAAAAGCATAACGAGCTAATTACTAATTAGCCTTATGAATTTAACGAATCATAATTTCATTAATCGAATGAAATCCTCAATGCTCATATTGTTTCTGAGATTCTGTCATGTTATGTATGGGGATCATAAAATGAAGTGTGGTCGTAGAGGCGATATCAATCAGTAGATAATACGTTTATAATGATGGCTCGCGTGAACACAAACATTAGAGGTTGACCAATAAAAGCTTCGCGTGTTGTCCTAATAATGTGTGATTATTTGGTGCACTAGACCTCAAAACTTAAGGCACGCGGCCACTTGGTCAAGGTCGCAAAGAAAAAATATCGAAATGTAAAGGAATTATGGATTGCCAATACAGATGGTTGATTGCTAATTCGATTTGATTTGCTATTACTATATAGTCAATTATAAAAATTGCATGCAGTAGATAATAATTAAAAAAAAGCTGTAGATAATGACATTAAGGGAAGAACTGCATTAGTAAATTAGGTTGTCAGTTCTATCATTATGTATAGTTGATGGAACACTTTTTATATAGATATTTCAAGAAAAATCATAACTACGGGTTCTATAAGAATCAGCTTCTTTTGAACATTAATTATCCTAGTTATAGTTGCACAACTGCTTGATATACCACATTCCAGGAAGTTCAAGCGTAAATCACCAATGGATAATATCCTAATCTAGCAAATTGTTCAATGGAACAATTTCTATATTTTTTATAGTAAATCATCAAAATATGTTAGTTTAGTTAATTTAATGTTTTTTGTAGTATTATTATATTATTGTATTATTTACTATTATTATATAATATTATTATTATTATTAGTTACTATTCTTATGTTATTATCTTTATTCATTCTTATTTAGTTTATATACATAAGCAAAGCAGCTCATAGAATGTAATTACTGTTCTGATTGCTGTATAATAATAAATGAATAAAATATAAATATATATATATATATATATATATATATATATATCCTAGTATTTCTATAAAAGGCAACCCTGCAGTTAACCATTCTATTTTTAAGTGTGTGTTATATTAGCTAAGTGATGAACATATATTTTTATATGCAGCTATTTATTCCCACGAAAAGCGATTTTCACTTTAGACATCAGAAATTATTGAGAAAATTTTATATCATGTTTTATATCATTTTATATCAGCTTGATGCCTTGGCGAAATCTTAGAATTTTTATTATCATGACCAGATGCATTTTTTTATTCTGAAAAAGGGGGCGCCCATTAATCACATGAGGCTCAAAAGGGGCGGAAGAGTTTGGCAAAAAGCACGAAATATCACAAGGAGTATGGGAGGAACGATAACATATCATATCATGTGTATTTATTTTATGCCTGAATTCGAATAAAATATAGAATTTTTCAGAAAAAATCCGAAAATTTAACTTTTTTCTAGGTACTAAAAATACACTTGATGTTAAGTGTGGGGTAAATTTAATTACCACCGTATATAACCAGGAAGAGGGTGTTCGAACATTCTTAAAAATCGATCAAGTGATTAATGTACGTCTAATAATTTGAGAAAATTATCTTTATTTTTATTATAATTAATTCAATAAAATGGGTAACGTTTTCTTTGAGAATAAATGCACTTGACGTTGTATGCTTATCGTTATATATGTGAATTAAAAGTGGCATATGAAATCGGCTATGTGAACTAGTTGTAAGTCCGATTTCCGACCTTTGACTGTGATTTTTTATAGCTTTTCCGATATAACTTTTAACTTAAGTTTCGGCTTTCTTTAATCAATCAGATTTCCAATTACATAATATATCTTTCAAACAATTTTATAATATCTGTAGTTATATTAAGTGAATTTAATTAATTTAACACATTTCATTCCACAGTGATAAGTGCAAAACATAAAAGGAATAAGTTTTTATGTTGTATCATAAGCGCGCGCAGCCCATTATTGCAAAACTTAAATCAATTTTTATAAGTCAACCACTTTTTGCAAACCTATAATATATTATTATCTAGTTTAGACCATGGACTCTATTATCATACAAAGTTTCATAAAAAGCGGCAACAAAATGTGCAAAAATAAAACACAAAGAAACGGCCGGGCCGATCTATACCCAAAACTAATTAGTATGATACCCAAGTTGAGAATTTTAACTGATATCTTTCGAACGGATTTTGAATTTTCAAAACTGGTTCAGTATTTTTGGGAAAACGTGGACAAATAATTTCGCATTCTTCCAATTCTAAAGCGGCTAGGCCGATAGGCATGGCATACTTATCAATGTAGGTGCTTGAAAAAATTTTGAGTTGTAAAAACCTCGACGAAAGGTTAAATTTGGCTAATATACACATACTTTTTCCACCTATAATACAGAATGACTTGAAACGCCGAGAATTGAAATACATGTAATTAGCAGGACAGACTTTCTAACGAAATCAGAAACTTGAAATTTATAATAATAAACGACATTATTGAGAGAAATATGTAATTACAGAAGAGCAATAATAATAAATGGTAGTCTGCCCGAAGGCAAGTCCATGGTGTGGGAACCACCACAAATGAATACCACTATTCCCCCTTTTTTATACATTTTTTATGTATACCATCAACAATAAGTCCGTAGAATAACACATAGTTGATATAGCTATGTAATCAACCATATGATTTGTAGGAAGCAGCAATTTTAAGAAGATATTTATCAAAATTTCATGCCAATCCGACGATTAGTTTACAAGTTACAACGGTTCAAATGAGGCTACTTTTCAGATTTTAGAAAACATGAATTCAAAGAAATTTCATGTGTTGATCATTGGTTTTTGATGGGTAAAATTACCATTGCTGCCAAAGTATCGCTTGATAAGTGCTATCTGGACTGTTCCAAATCGAGGTAGATGGTGAAGAAGTCGGAATCTCCGGAGTCGAATAGACAATTAGCCGAGTGGTTTAGAGACGATGACGGAAAAAAATGCAACCAATCGCCTTATTTTTAGTGTTGCAAGGTTATCGCGTCAGTTTTTTGGAATACGCAAGAAATGATCTTCATCAACTGTCTGGAAAAAGGCCAGACCATCAACAGTGACTATTGTATAACGTTATTGACACATTTGAAAATCAAAATCGGCAAAACAGCTCCATTTGAAAAAGAAAACCGTGCTGCTCCATCAGGACGATGCACCAGGACAAGTCACAATTGGCCAAAAAAACTGTATTTTCTAGATCTGTTCCCCCAGCGACCATATCCTTTTTTCAGATCTCAAAAGGATGCTCTCGCTCTAAAGAAATGTTTGCCAAAAGATGAGATGATGACCGAATTTTGTGGTTAAGTACAAATCGTACTACAAAAATGGTTTCGAAAAGCTCGAAGTTGACTATAATCGTTATATCGTCCTCGAAGGAAATTATATTTTATTTATTTATAAGCAAGCCGTAATCAATAATAATAGATATTATTTCAGGCTCTTGTCAAGCTTATTCATAGTTAATATTAAAAGGATAGTAATTTTATAATAATCGTAGTAGCTGTTCGAATTCCGCTTCTGAAAAAAAGAGCAGAAAAAAAGCATTCGAACATTAAATACAATGTTTATCATCAAGTTCATCATATTAAAGTCTATTTGACCACCAGTCAAGCTCAAAATTCTTACACAAGGTTGATAGTTATACTCATTTAAAGCCGTAAAAAATTAAATTAGTAAAATAGCAATAAAAAAACATGGTTGTACAGGCGATCAAATGGTCAGACTGCATAGATAAAGGATAAGGATTATTCAAGAAAATAGTTATTGAAATCAAATTGAGAAAATTCAGTAATGTCATAAAAAGCTAATTCTTTAAAAAGTTTAACTAGGGAAGCATGAAATTTTTTGCTGTCTAAGTTTCGCATGTAGAATGGAAGTTTATTCATAAGCTGAATACCTAGACCGTCGATCGTGTTGAAAGAGCTGGCTAACTTATATGTGCGCGCCTTAATAAGTTTGTGTCTAGTGTTGTAGTTTGAGGAGGACGAAGCCATATCAAAAAGTTTCGAATTGTTTTTGATGAAAGATAATGTTACCAGCAAAAAATGCATGGGACAGTTAGAATATTGTGTTTTTTAAATATGGGCCTGCAGGAAGCTTTACTGGGCAAGGAATTATATTGAATAAAAAAAAATGAATTTTGCCAAAAAATGGGGTTTTCTTACTTATTGAGTGAAATATTTGCTTTTTTGTACTTTCTGATCCTCTGCTTCGGCTTTCAGTTCTCTATATTTTCTTATCTCGCGTACATATTATAGAGAAGAGTGTATATTACTAAGTGAAAGCAAAAAATATATATTATTGAAAATGAATAATAAAAGTTAATCCTCTACACCTCGATCAATTCATTTCATTGCCCATTGCTGCCGCAGAATGCATAAGCACGTGCACTACACTTTGCGGTTCGTATTATAGCAAATATAATGGCAGGCAGCACGCGATTATATGACACATGATATCACGTTGGCTTATGAATGCAACATTATTTATGGTAATTGAAGGGTACCAGGAAAAAGAGCAAATGTTACATATTCAAAATTAAGCATGCAAAAGATATAAATCGACAATTATTTTACTTTAATTGTCCGTGTATTCAATTAGGTGCACAATGCTGACATAAAAAATATATATTTTCTATCATTCCACTACATTCAAAATACAGTGAAGCACCACTAAGTCGATTTTCCAGGGTCTGACAAAAAAAACTCGCCTTAAGCGAGAAAGCATATTGTAAGTAGACAATGTATTTCAAGGTGCGGGCGCGGCCCCAAAGTAGTAAATTATGCAGTAAATCGAATGAAGCAATCCCCAATGTTCTGTAGTAGGGTAGGGTGGGGCACAAAGGACCAAATTGACTATGAGCAATTATAAATTAAATACCAAATAACACATATCAAACGAACAACTATTTGACAATGTTCAGTGAAAATCCCAGCTAATATAATTAATCATACTAGAAATTTTTAACTTCCCGTAGGGTAAGTTATTGCAATGGGCCGAAAATCGGAATTGAAAATTTTTACATTTCTCGACGTTTTGAAGGTTTCTGAACGTTTTGGCATACTTCAGAAAAAATGGATGTGTGTGTGTGTGTGTGTGTGTGTGTATGTATGGATACAAATTTCCAGTCACGTTTTCTGGCGCACGGATCAACCGATTTGAATTTGAAAAAACATTCGATTTCTATTGATAGGGAAAAGAGCTGATTAGTTTTTGGCGAAGGCAGGTCCAGCCGTTTCGGAGATACGGAGCAAAGAGTGCAGAAAATAGTAATCGACTTTTTGAGAGAACGGAGTATCCGATTTGAATGATCTAAAAAACATTCAATTAGTAATGATTGGGAGAAGCGTCTATTAGTTTTTGGCAAAGGCAGGCCCAGCCATTTCGAAGATACGGAGCTAAATATGTAAAAAATGGCAGTTTTTGAGAGAACTAAGCGTCCGATTTAAATTATTCAAAGAACTTTCTGCTTGTCTTAACAAAATAATTGATTTTGGAAAAAAAAATTTTTTTTTTAGTTTTTTTTTTTTTTAGTTTTTCTTGTATATCGAAAATAATTCAGATTTTATTTTTATTCTGACTAAAGTTCTAATATAACTCAAACAAATAATTTTAAATTTACAATTTAATTTATATACTTCTTATAAATATTAGACAATGTTACAATATTTATAATAATCTATTTGAAAACATTCAGTATTCCTCGAACATTTCGTTACGGTACGGGAAGTTCCAGCAATTTTCCTTAAGGCACGATGCCACCCACCCCACTAGTTTTTGTTGTTTTTCAAAAATTTGTAACCTAGTCTTTTTTACTCCATAGGCGGGATAAATTGTAACGGCCATGGGGCAAACCGATCCAATGTTTTATTTTAATTTTAAAGGAATTTTACAAAATAATAGCTACATTATTCAACCAATGCAAAATTTAAATTTCATGAGTGCATTTTTACAGATATAACACTGTAAATAGCCTTGATTTTGTATTTCGTCAGAAATATTCGTCAGCAGAGTTGGAATAACTCTGTATTAAGTTATCTCTTGTAAAACTGTTTATTGAACTTAATTTACTTTATCATATTTTTTTTTATTTTTTACACCATTGCCAGGAAAGGTTCAGTTGGACCTTTTTCCCATCCTGGTGTAAGCTTTTATAGAGGTTATATATAAATAAATACTGTTGAATCTAACTTAAAATTAGCAATACATCTTAATAAAATAAACAAGTATAAACATAAAAACAGTTAAATAATGTATACTTAAAAATTAAATTAAAGTTTGATTAATGAGCAGAATTGGCCCAAAACCCTCAGATTAATGACCAAAATAGTGAACTCTTATTAGAAGCTTTAAATCAATTATCATTTTTGACCAAAACATGACCATTTTCTTGTGCATATTTTTTTATATTTCGGGAACAGTCGCACTTGTGTTTACGATAATCTATTAAATATTTTACACTGTCAAAACAAATGGAATGATTTTTGAGTTATTCAAATTGGATGATCTTGTCTCTTGAACTGAATATATACATGCGTACATTACTATAGAATGCCTGAATAATAATAACATGATAGTAATTTATAAAAGAATAAATGAACTATATTGTTGAAATTTGTATAATTTTAACCATCCAATTCCATTTAGTGTCCTTAAAATTATAATCTTGCATTTCTAATTCGAAGAAGGAAATACTATGCCTCAACCTCAAAGAAAGGATACCGTTGGGGACTAGTAATCTAATTGTTCATTAGGTTACCTAATTAAGGTATATCTTTTAATACATGAATAGTGTTAGAGTACAAAAATCATAATTCAAAAGCGCTTCTTATGATTACAAAGACACTTTTTGTTAGAATAGAGGTAGCCAAAGTAGTAAAAATATATAAAACTATTAACTGAATATTGATATGCATTTTGCTTAAACTTACAAACAAAAGTCAGAACTTTTTTAATGTTTAGAGCTTTTGATGGTTTCGCTTGGCTTATAACAATCGATAAATACTAGATAAAACTGAGAGTTTATATTTCCTAAGAAAACGAAACAATTTTAAAGGTTAAAATTTATGCGTGCGGCATAATTTTAGAAATTTTCAATTCGGCCTAAAAAAAGGTAGGAAAACACTGACTACCGAAAAATCTGGACAAGTGATTGTGTAATAATTATTGAATGAACGTCCTAGAATAATATTGCAGATTGAAATAATTTAATCTACTGGATTTTAATTATGATTAGAAAATAGAATTAACAATATGGTTTTAAATTAATGAGTCATAAAGCAAATATTGCAATAATCGATTTTTTGTATAAAAATAAACAGAAAATTATAGTCAGTTGGGAAATAAAATTGGGCATAATTAAAAATCTAATCTTTAATATAATTTATTTCTTAGGTTGTTGTAAATAGCCTCCACTTTCTCTTTTAAAATACTTTATATCATTATTTTAACCTAAAACAATGTAATAATTTTGAGTGAATGAAAATGCGCTTATAGAATCATAATTTCAATTTAAAATTACCAGAAAATCATTGGCAAGTTTCATATCTTATAAAGGTTAGTTTTATACATAAAACAATTTAAACGTTATATATTAATAGGATGTATATTCTTCATTTATAAAACTTTGTAAAATTGTGACCATAAAAAATGAAATATTAAATATGATTTCTTAATATGTTATAATAGCATAAAATTCAGCATTCAATACTAATTATAAATATCATATCCAATATTTATTAAAATTAGTAACAACTGTCATTGCACCCATTAATTAAAGTGCCAGCTTGCATGATAGCAACAGGTTGAAATTATAGTACGGAAAGCTGACATAAATATGAGAATATTAAATTATCTAATAAGACTTACCAAATTTTATATTTTTGAACAAAATAAAAACTAAAAATCAACATTTATTTCACAATAACTAATGTCCACTAGTAAAAACGCACATTTTGACAAAACAAAAACAACTTAAAGCAATTGTCATACTTCAATGCTGTTTACTGACATTTAGTGTTGCCACCGCGAGGAAAAAGTCTTTAAAATTAAAATTATTTCAAATTCAAAATTGAAAGTATCACGATAAATGTCAAATCTTTTGAATCATACACAAAATTTTATTATTAAATATGTTGAATAACGATTTATATATTATTTATAGCAGGTAAATGTTTCTTTGAATTGGTTTAGAATAATTAACAGAAACTCCATTCACAAGATTAGACGTAAGCCAAACACAAACAACTATTTAACAAATTTTATTGATGTGAAGTAATTTTTGTTTGTGGATGCATATTATATTAACATCAAAGTCATTATATCTAATTTTACTTTTTTACGATTTTAATTAATTTTCAAACTGATTTTATATTCGTAAAACATAAACGTTTAAAAGTGTGTGCCTACTGGAATTCAAATAAATTAGTTCTGCCAAATGCCGCGAGAGACATTCTCGATTTGATTAGTTTTTGTCTATGGAATGAATATGGCGCTGTCGTATTTGATTATGCCTGTCGCATGAAAAACGTGATAACGTGAAATTCTACATCTGTTGAATTTTACTTATTTGATATTAATGCTTTGTTTGCTTTCTGTGTATGCGAATTTTTAAGTTATAATCGGTTTTAAGTAGTTTGAAAATGAGCGTTGACGCATATGGTCCCAGTTCGCAAACCCTTACGTTTTTGGACACGGAGGAAGGAGATTTGTTAGGTGCTGATACTCAAGGATCGGATTTTGATTTTACAGATTTTACTTTACCGTCACAGAGCCAAACTCAAGCTTCTCAACTCGATCATGGACAGAGTTCGATTCAGGTATGATGTCATCGTGTTATTCATCATGTTTCAGGCATATTATTTTGCGTAATACGTTTTTAAGAAAAATATTTTCTGATGACGTAGTTACATTGATAAATGCCGTAAAATCATTATAAATACATTAATCGCGTATATGTTTGTATTCTTAATATGACACTAGAAAAATATTATCAATGTGTATTAATTTACAGCTTAATGGAATTGGCCTCAAGTCAGACATTTCAAAAATATCCACGACTACCCAAGCGCTAGCTGATCTACAGTTTGAGGAAGACGAAGATGAATTATATGGAAATCGTGAATTGCCATACCATGCTTGTAAATATTGTGGAATTCATGAGCCCAGTACGGTAGTTATGTGCAATGTATGTAAAAAGTGGTTTTGTAATGGAAGAGGAAACACATCAGGCTCGCATATCATAAACCATTTGGTCAGAGCTAAACATAAAGAAGTAACATTACATTCAGATGGGCCACTCGGTGAAACTGTCTTGGAATGTTACTCGTGTGGGGTTAGAAACGTTTTTGTTCTTGGTTTCATACCAGCAAAGGCAGACTCTGTAGTTGTTTTATTATGTCGGTAAGTATAGAAACCAATATATAATTAAGTTTTTTTTGTAAAAGTATCACAGTATCAATTGTATATAGTCAATTGAATAGAAAATGTTACAAGAGTTATTGTCAGCCTTTGCTTAAGAAGTACCAAAGATTACTAGTTAATACAAGACTGTTCATACTATTTGTGTATTATGTGTATTATTTGTCCACTTTATCATTATCAAAAGTAAAGATTGTATTGCTAGATGCATTAAAAAATAACATAAAAATTAGCTCACAAATGCTCTATCTGTTAATATATTGTCATAAATTTATTTTATTAAAAAATTATTACTTTTACAGCCAGCCATGTGCATCACAATCATCTTTAAAAGATATGAACTGGGATCAAGATCAATGGCAACCACTAATTTCAGATAGAAGTTTTTTGTCATGGCTTGTAAAAGTCCCATCAGAACAAGAGCAATTGCGAGCAAGACAGACTTCTGCTCAACAAATCAATAAATTGGAAGAACTTTGGAAGGACAATGTAGAAGCTACTTTTCAAGATCTTGAAAAACCTGGTGTAGATGAAGAGCCTGCACAGGTATTTGAAATATTAACTTAGTTAATTTTCTTTTTTTCCTACAATATGCCCATATGTTATGATAATTTATCGGATAATTTGTTTAGGTGTTGCTTCGTTATGAAGATGGTTATCAATATCAAAATATTTTTGGACCCTTGGTTAAGCTAGAAGCAGATTATGACAAACGACTGAAAGAATCACAGACCCAAGCTGACATTGAAGTCCGATGGGATGTTGGACTGAATAAAAAAATCATTGCATATTTTACTTTGGCAAAAACAGATAGCGATATGAAGTTGATGCATGGAGATGAACTGCGCCTCAGGTTAGTAATATTGTACTAACATTAGCATTAAATTTTGAAACAATATTAATTTTTTGATATTGTTTTCTCAGATATGTAGGTGAACTTCATAAGCCATGGGCTGGTGTTGGACATGTTATTAAAGTTCCTGATAATTTTGGAGATGACATAGGTTTAGAGCTTAAAGGAAATTCAGGAGCACCTACAGAATGTAATTCTAACTTTGTAGTTGATTTCATTTGGAAAAGTACATCGTTTGATAGGTTAGTCCAATATTGCAAAGTGTCATTCAGCAATGAATTGTAATTAATTTTTGTTAATTTTAGAATGCAAATGGCTTTGAGGAAGTTTGCAGTTGATGATTCTTCTGTGTCAGGTTACATTTATCATCGTCTTCTTGGCCATGAAGTTGAAGAAGTATTATTTCGATGCCAATTACCTAAACATTTTAGTGCACCAAATTTACCACATTTAAATAGATCACAAGTAAGGAATATGAGATATTGATAAATTACATTTGTTTCATATAAATGTATTTCATTTTTTTTTTTTTTTTTATTCAGGTCTATGCTGTGAAGCATGCCATTCAGCGGCCTTTATCACTCATTCAAGGTCCGCCTGGTACAGGAAAAACTGTAACAAGTGCTACTATTGTTTATCAATTAGTTAAACAACATGGTGTTCCAGTTCTGGTTTGTGCACCAAGTAATACAGCTGTTGATCAATTGACCGAAAAAATTCATAAATCCAGCTTAAAAGTTGTTAGATTATGTGCAAAATCCAGAGAGGCTATAGATTCTCCAGTAAGCTTTTTAGCTTTGCACAATCAAATTAGAAATATGGACACCAATACAGAGTTAAAGAAATTGCAGCAATTGAAAGATGAAACTGGTGAATTGAGTTCAGCAGATGAGAAACGATATAGGATGTTGAAAAAATCTTCAGAAAAAGAATTGTTAGAAGCAGCAGATGTAATTTGTTGTACATGTGTTGGTGCCGGGGATCCTAGATTAGCGAGATTAAAATTTCATTCTATATTAATAGATGAAAGTATGCAGTCCACAGAACCTGAGTGTATGGTGCCTGTGGTTTTAGGGGCAAAGCAATTAATTCTTGTTGGAGATCATTGCCAGTTAGGCCCTGTTGTCATGTGCAAGAAGGCTGCAAAAGCAGGCTTATCCCAAAGTTTATTTGAAAGATTAGTAGTCTTGGGAATAAAACCTTTTCGCCTAGAAGTGCAATATAGAATGCATCCTGAGTTATCTCGCTTTCCATCTAATTTCTTTTATGAAGGCAGTCTGCAGAATGGTGTTTGTGCAGATGAAAGAAAATTAATCAAAATAGATTTTCCCTGGCCTTGTCCTGATAAGCCGATGTTCTTTCTTGTGACACAAGGCCAAGAAGAAATTGCAGGATCAGGAACATCATATTTAAATAGAACAGAGGCTGCAAATGTTGAAAAAATTACGACCAGATTTTTAAAATCTGGTGTCAAGCCAGAACAAATAGGAGTTATAACACCTTATGAAGGACAGAGAGCTTATTTAGTACAATATATGCAATATCAAGGAAGTCTACATTCAAAATTATATCAAGAAATAGAAGTAGCGAGTGTGGATGCTTTTCAGGGGCGTGAGAAAGATATAATCATTATGTCATGTGTTAGATCAAATGAACATCAAGGTATTGGCTTTTTAAATGATCCAAGAAGACTAAATGTTGCTCTCACTAGGGCAAAATATGGAATAATTATTGTTGGAAATCCAAAAGTATTATCAAAGCAACCATTGTGGAATCATCTGTTAACATTTTATAAAGAACAGAAAGTTCTAGTTGAAGGTTCCTTGAACAATTTGAAGGAAAGCATGATTCAATTTACAAAACCAAAGAAATTAGTCAATTCAATGAATCCTGGATCTCATTTTATGTCAACATGTATGTATGATGCACGGGAAGCAATGGTTCCGGGATCAGTGTATGATCGCACTGGACAAATGAATCAAATGTATCCTCCAAGACCTAACGGTTTGGATATGTTTGCAAGGACACATGACACAGTCAGCTACATATCCCAAGAAAGAGCGCAAGCAGCCCTCACAAATATGCCTGTTCCTGTGGGCATGTTTATGAATATGAGTCATGTTCCTCCCAGATTTTATAATCAACATCAGCAAGCAATGCAAGCCAGGCAAGGCCGAAGAATCAAGCCAAACAAGGGTCGCCCTCGTGTTTCATCTCAAGAAGGAACGCAACCCACACCACTGACTCAGGGCATGAGTCAGAATATGAGCCAGCCCGGTTTTAGTTTGAGCCAAGCAGGATTCTCACAGCCTGATCTATCACAAGAATCATATATGGTGGAGTATCAATCACAGATGGATGGTTTGTTGTCCCAGGAATCATCTTTTCCAAATGATCGTTCAGGGAATTCTAAAGGACTTGGCTATAATTCTAATCAGTTTTCGCAGCCGTATTGAAATACATGTTCTTGGTGCTCATATGCAAATCAATAAAGTCGCGGGAGCGATTAGTGGACATTTGAGAGAATATCAAATTCAATATCATTAAATTGAGAGTAATACCAAATGAGAAAATACTAACTTTCTAACATACACAGAGCTTAATAAAGATCCTACAGTTAGGCCCGATGCTAACTGTAAATCTGCAAAAAAATTCTCTGTAATATGAATTAGAAGTATGTGTGTTGATCAAAGTGATGCTACATAACCAAAGTAGTGTAAAACTATTAGAGGGGAGAGAGCGATCTAATTTCAATATTGGTTGATGCGCTTTGCAAATACTTGGAATATGTCCAACTTACATTTCCACAAACAAAACATTTAAGGGATAATAACCACATTTGTTTCTTATTTATGAAATATTTTTGCTTTGAACCATTATTACAATAATTTTAAGATAAATTTGAATCATCGTTAATTGTTTATTCATACATTGGAAAAATTGAACACCACTTATTTTGAAATTCTTGATTTGGGAAATAAATATTATGAAATTATTTTTGATGTTTATTTTAATATTTCAGGGATATAAAAACCATGCTATAAAATAGTGGATTCTCTAACACTATTTATATTTAACTTTCGTAAAATGAAACTTGTAATACAGGAAAGTAAATCCTGAACACATTGTTCAAATATTGAAGTAGGAAGTCGATTGCAACATAATACAAAAGAGTTTTTAATCACACTAGACAAATATTCATTATTTGCTAGTTTTGTCATTGCAACACTGTCTTGTCTGCTTTTATTCTTATTATCGATGTTGTGTTTAATATTGTAAATGAAAGCAAACTTTGTAGCATTAATTTTTATTACATAATGCACCATACAACTCAAGTTTACAACAAGTTTTGTTAATATTGATGCACATGAACAATTCACATAACATTTATATGTCGGTGGACCTAACACATTCTATGGTAAATTATGAATTAATGCTCTTTTATATAATTTTCAATGAGTATGGAGAAATATGGAAGTTTGCTTAAATAGAATAATATTAAATATATTGAAATGAACACAAATTTCCACTCAATGGAATGACTCCATAAGGCAGCTGCTAACAATCTTTCCCTATGTACAAATATTTTAAAAACTTTAAATTTAATTACTGTGCTGTGCATTTTATTTCTTTGGCAATCAATCAAGTCTGGTTATTAATATTGCCAAATTCTCTCTTCCATATTCCTTTATTGAATAAAATGTTTTTATTCATAAATAATTGCAGCGTAATGACTAAATTCAGCCTTAACAGCTGCTGAAAAAATATTTTTGCTCCCGAATAAACTCCCTCGAGTCCTGAATTTTCTTTCGGTTTTCTTAGTTTTTATTTTTTTTTGTATTTTCTGTTTTTAAACTTTTTTTGTTTTTTTTTTTCTTTTTCTTGTTATAAATTTTTTTCTATTTTTTTCTTTATAAATTATATATCAAAATATTATCAAAAACAATCTGTGATAGTCAGAATTCAATTTTCTTTATATGGATAATAAAGAAAATTATATTCTGATACTATCAAAGTTAAACGAAGAAATTTCAACACATGTTGTTTGTTAAACAATCTAAATAAATATTTATAAACTAAATCTGAAGCCAGAATCACGAACGATAAAATTATTGTCACACATCTCTGGCATCAACCACAAATTAACCAGAACTGTAACATTATGAATGCGATTTTTTAACAAATGTTTCGACATTCATATTTCGATTTGTGGTGACTAAAGCAAAACAATTTGCTACTAATAAGATCACAGCCGCAATTCTTAAAAACGATTCTTATGAATATAAAAAGATATATATATATATATATACATATTGAATTCGAAATTCATTCGATCATTAATTTTAGTATGCATTCGCATGCTGATAATTCTATCTTTTGGTCAGAATTTTCATTGCTAAGGCAACACCCATTTTTATATTTTGATTTCTTTGTTTCAGTTTTTCCCGAAGGTATATTTTTTACAGGAAGAGACGAGGATTGCAATTCAGGTACTGGTAATCCCAAATCCATAATCCGATCTAAATCATGAGTTTGTTTCAACTTCATGTATGAAAATGAAAATACAGACTTAATGTAAAGAAACATATTGTACAGATAGACCGATCTCGCTGTGTTGGTCCGATCGAAGGGTTCTAAAATATTTAACCATTTAGTTTCATTGCATACATATTAGCAGGTGTGGGTAATGTGATAAGTATTTAGTCTCAATGCCAAGTAATTAGGCAGATAGCTATTAACTAAAACCTCATACAGCGCTACTGGTAAAATTCAACTGGATCGGACCTAGTTTTGTTGAACAGCGTCGTGTCCGCAAATTTTAGTGAAATAAAATATTATAAAAAAGAATCAGCTAAGTACTTATTAAATTGCCCACAATATATATTATGAATATTTCGCATACCTTCAATACAAATGTATAACCATTGTGTCGGATCATTCTTTGGCATTTGTTCATTTTTGCAATCATCAATTTTCAACAGTTTTGCAAGCCTTATGGATATTGCCCACGCCGAGTAACTAAAATAATAGATTAATAATGCTTTGAATACTGATAAATTAGTACATAGAGTGGGTGCCCCGCACAAAGTACACCTCGAATAATAAACACTTTGCAAAATGGACCACACAATGATCATTTGTAGTAAAAATGAAGTTGATGTGCTAAATGAAAATCTAATCAGAAGGTCTGGGTGAGCTGAGTTTTATTCAAAAAGTGAAAAAAATATTTGTTGTTGAAAAACCTTACACTTAAATAGCTCTTGCTATGCGATAATGCAGCTATTCACCCGAAAGATCCTTGAGGAAAATTTAGAAAAAGATTATCAAAAAAAAAAAATGAAAACGATTCCACAACAAACTTTTTGGCTAAGTAGAAATAAGTGCAAAAATTCAGGTCCGTTGATTTTAAACCTGGATGAGATTGATAGAATAAGCAATTTGTACATCTGTGCCTCACTCTTTTGGGCAGGTCTTAAATAAGAAAGAAAAACAAACAACCATCAACAGCTTCTTTAGAAGCTAATTAGGTCAAAGGGAGCACAACCACTTTTTTATATAACTGATAAAAAATTTAATACGCATATAAAGCAATAAAATAACTAATTATAATATAATATACAGCGGTATCCCATTAAACGAGTTTAATTCGTTTCGTAGCCACGCTCGTATGTCAAATCACTCGTTCCTTGAATCTATTTTTCCCATATAAATGCATTGGAATACCATTGATTCATTCCAGCACTGTGGTTTATGTTAAGTTCTTTGAATATCAAAAAAATTAAAAAAACGCGAACTCAACATAATATATTTGTTATATTTTATATAATTGAACAATCATTATTAATATGAAGTTAAAATTTCGAAAGTTAAAATAATCCATATGTTCGCGTGGATAAATCGTTACTACACAATTAACATTAAAATTAGTTGTGTATGGCATTGTGCCTTAAGGCAAATCGCTGGAACTTTCTGCACCATAACGAAATATTCAAAAAATATTATATGTTTTCATATAGATTATTATAAACAGTGTAACAATCTCTAATATATATAAGAGTTGTATAAATCGAATTACAAAGTTAAAATTATTTATTTAAAGCATATAAGTGAGCTTCAAACTTTGGAAATAAAAAAAAAATGAAAATTTTTTTTTCCAAAAGCAATTATTTTGTCAAAGCAAGCAGAAAGTTTTTTGAATTATTCAAATCGGTTGATTAGTTCTCTCAAAAACTGCCGTTTTTTGCACATATAGTTTTTCTAGAAAACTCTTACTCGCTCAAAGCTCGTATATTGAATTTTGAACATATGCCGGAGCAACTAATTGCTCATTTTCCAGCTTGTATTTCGAAACACTCATATTTCAGTAAGTCGGGGTACAACTGTATTTTACATTAGAAGACCATACTTTATATTACAGAACGAATTAGTTTTATTAACATATACTACCGATATGCGAGGCATCACAGTACTACATAATTAGAAATTATTTTATGAACTTACTCAAAGTTTGCGTAATAATCAAAGAATCCAAGTAGTAACTCTCCAAGTGACTGATTATTGTCTGTTTTGTATGGTTCAAGCCTTTCATGGATATCTATTGTATGAATATCGGTGTAATTTTCGAATTTTCCAGGATACATAGCATGTAGACAGGGTAGTATTGGAGGTTTAACGCCACCTGAAATTCGAAAAAATAATAATAGATGTATTGTGAAATAGCACTCTAAAAACTACAAAATACTTACATTGCAAATAATGAATGACCATTAAAGTTAAAGAATAACTCGATATGGTTGATTCTCTAGCACTATTCATTTGGTTTCCTCGTGCCCATTGCTTGACTAGTATCACTAAAGGCTTCAATCTCCAATTCACTGTTGAAATTATCAAAATAAAGAGTGATTAAATGTAAGTAGCATTTTGCCTTAAGAAAAGTTGTATGAAAACTATCAATGCTATTTCTAATATCTTTCGAACAATAATATATCTGTAGCTCTATTAAAAAAATCATAACATACATAAATGTCTAGTAATAAAATAAAATAAGAAGACACTTTTGTAGATTATTATATTTTGTAATTGTTGCGTAATCTCTTTCGCGCTTCGAATAAAATTAATGATTTTTAACTTCCTGTAAGTTATATATAGTAATCGTAAAAATCGATAATGAAAATGTTTATATATCTTTACGTTTCAAACTCTTCTGAATATTTTAGCATACCTTAGAAAACCGACGTGCGGATACTATTTTTCGTCGACGATTTCGAGAACACTCATCAACCGATTACAATAATTAAAAAAACATTAGATCTCTACTGATAAGGAGTCGTGCTGATTAGTTTTTGGCAGAAGCATATCCAGCCGTTTCGAATATATGGGGCAAAAAGTGCCAAAAATGGTAAATCAATTTTTGAGAGACCAGAGTCCGATTTCAATAATTCAAAACATTTTATTTGTATTGACAAAATAAAGAATTGATTAAATTTTTAGCAAGGTAGGGTTTCGGGAATCGAGTTCAAAAAGTGACAAAAAATTCCATTTGCGGTCAAAAATAATCATTAGACATATTGAACATCAAATTATCAGATATTTTATAGAGATTTTAATAACGAGTACAAATTTTGTTTACATAAGACTGCGACAAGGCGCTTACGCGCTTATTATATTATTATAATACAATATTTCGGCTCTAAACTAGCTACGCAGCGCAATTGCTTTGAAAAACAGTTCATAATTTCCAAAAAAACTCAAAACAAAGAAAATTTAAAAATTAAAATCAATTTTAACAACAAAGCTTTGTTAAGAATTTTAATTTGCTAATGCTTTTGGCGATCGTCGTACAAAATTAAATAATGCTAGTCTTGATACCATTTTTATATATGGTCATTATATATCGAGTTTCATTTGAATTTTGAATTTTTTAAATTAATTCAGAAGTTTTAAAAAAATAATGAAGGTCAAATTTCGGTAAAAGGCCAAATTTTGGTTTACATACACATGCAGAAACACACAGTCACATACTTTTCAATTTTGGCATCGAGATATTCAAAATGACTTAACTTCTTCTTTGGTATTTTAATAATAATTCGAACTAAAATAGTTATACAAAAATTCATTGGTCATGATGATGATCAGGATATTATTAACCAGTATCAATATCCTGTAATTCATGTATTATAAAAAAAAAGAAAATATGTATAGTATATTTATTTAATCCTTTTCATTTTGTAAACAGTCTAATCCAATGCTCCAATATAAATAGAATAAAATGAAAACATATGATGAAAAGTTGATGTATATTTCTGGACCATTTGCTTAATAATCTTATTACTGAATTTAATTTCTGCACGCTTTTAATCATAGTTTAAACCAGTATTTAGATAAAAATTGTACTAAGTACGACTGAAGAAGTAATAACTTTTAGTAAATAATTCAATTCTCAAATACCAATGAATGTATTATTGCTATTTAAATGTTCAATCAAATAAGAAGAGAGTAGCTTTTAACTTAATATGATAATATTTAAAATATTAAACTCACTTTGATTGTAACAATGTAAAAGATGAGTGTTTCTGATGCCAACAAAGTTATTGCAATTCAGATCAACATCTAAATTTTGTGCAATATCATGAAATCGAAGAATAGGAACCTTAGCTGGAAATAATCGAACATCTTTGAAATAATCTGAAAATGAAAAAAACACATTAATAAAAATTATAAAACATCTATTATTTTAATATCAAAATTAAATAAAGAAAGAGTAAAACACTATTAAATTTTTTTTTCAATTGATCAATGCAAATAAAATATTGTATGTTCTAAATATAAAATAAGTGAAACATAAGGAGAAAATATAAAATTTACTATAGAATCTCGTATGTATTATATTTGTATTATAGATAAATATAATAACAGTATAATTTTAATATGATATGCAAAATAAAAAAAACAATATTTGTGGATAAATAATTTGCAATAAATATTTGAAAATCACTTACCATCTGCATTATTTAATATTAACCTATACAAATTGTCCAAGTGCATTTGTGCTTCATTACGTTGATCAATTTCAGAATTCTTAACAATTAAACAAAAATCAACATCAGACGAATTTGATGCAAAGCCAGTCATTGTAGATCCAACAAGAAATAAGCTATATCGAGCATGGAAATTTTTAATAAATAAAAATAAGTATTTCCATAGCATTAGTTTACTTCTATAAGTTTCTTTAGTTTGTTGAACTGATGAAAATTTATCCCAAATTGCCTGTGACAGTTTGTCTTTATTCAAATCTGAAAATAGACCATGTATAAATTATCCAATCCATATAATTTTAGTGTTTCATGATTTTACTATTTATAGATAATATAGATTTGGCAATTTTCATTAATGAATATAAAGGTAGTTAGCAAATAAATTTTGATATATTGCAGAATGGAAAGTTATATTTTCCCCTGGTAGAAAATGTAAATGTATATTTATTGAAATATATATATGGTTTTGACTTGGCTATTTTTGTAAAATCCAAATAATTGCCAAATTTATATATATATATATATATATATATATATATTAGGGTGGTCCTTAATATGGACATTTTCAAATTTCCTTGCTCCCAAGGGCTCAAATGGTTCCAAATTCATAAAAAACATTAATTTTTAGATAGTGAGCAATTCAACCAAACTTCGTATGGAAATAGCATGGAAAAAATTTTGAAAATTTTGAAAATAAAAAAAAAATTATTTAGGTATATCTTAGCGACAAATGAATTAAAAGTGAATATTTGTGTCATTTTTTATTGAAAATTCGCGGCTCTGCAAAACAAGTTTTTTATAATTTGTTTCGTAGTGTCGAATTTTGAATAAAATTCATTCATCTGTTGTTCGCTAAATTATATCTAAAAAACATTCTTTAAATTCTTGACAATTTTTCCATGCTATTTCCATACAAAACTTGAATTGAATTGCACACTATCTAAAAGACAATATTAAGAGCTAAAATGTGTATAATCACAAATATATATATATATATATATATATATATATATATATATATAATATATAGATCTTACCAATTTGTGGAATATTTTCATCATCCATCAGTAGCTTTAAGATAAATCTATCAGCCGGAACGAAGAAGTTCTTAGAATAATATGGCAAACTTTCCAGTGGGGTCAAATTATAATAGTTATATAAATCCAGTAAATTGTGCAAACTGTATGGAATACTATGTCCTATAGGTTTAGAGTAGTCCCAACCAGAATTTGGTTCTCTCTGTAGTGCCAAGTGATACATTCTAGTTTTTTGGTAGCACACTCCAAGCCGATGATCTTTTGTAACATTTGAAAATTGCTTTTTATGCGGATTACTGGAAAAAATAATATAATATTGATATCAGCATAATAGTTTTCAAGTTTTACATTTCTTCTTTGTATTTAGAGTTTAGTATCAAACATTTATTATCAAACAAGATCATAAAATATTAATGATTTAACTTGCTTCTAAAAAATAAAATAAATCTATGGTATTCCTCAGAAAAATACTAATGTAAAATTATGATTAATTCCTGAAATAAGCAAAACTATTCTGCTTAGCACTGAATTCTTTTCAAAAAAATAATTCTGTGAGTCAAATTAATGTATTATTTGAAAAATCAATTTAATTAAATTGTATTGTTTGAATACCCTTTCTTATTTGAATTTCCATATCCATTATTGTACATATATTGATTTCCTTGATCACAATTTTGATTTATTCGGAAGCCTTTGTGATGATAATACTGATGATTTCCATAGTCATACTGGTCCGGCCATGATTCAGCTATAAAGCATGCATTGTTCAGATAAGGGTCTGAACCATAGTTGCTCTTCTTCAAGGATAAACTTTTCGAACAGTTTTTCACTTGCTCTAAAAAGATATTGTTATTTTTTATAAGGAATTTATTTGAAAAATATCTAAATATATACCATTTAATTTACACTCATAGCATATAAAACAAGTTTCATACATGTTCTTAAAATTAGTACATTATATTTAATAAAATCAATTATTTATGATGCATACCTCTATCAATCAGTGGTTTAAGCATAAATTCCCCTAGTGTTGGAGATTTTCTGGGTGTTATTTGTGTTCCTGTTGTTGCTCCATTATGGCAATTTTCAACATCTTTCTTAACACAGGTTGAATTGATTTCTGCAGGTGCTGGTGAAACGGATGATTGTCTTGTCGAAGACGATGATGATGAACTACTTACACTATCCACGTTTAGAACATTTTTGTTCTGATTTCGTTGCCTATTTTGCCAACACCAATTTCGTTTGTAGCCTAATTAATAATATGCATTTTATTGAACATTTTAAGCTCTCATTATTTATGCCTATGTTAATGAGATATAAATTAATGAATTGCAAAATCAACCTTGTGGCCAGAAAATTATTATGGTAAATTTTAATTAGATCAAAGAAATGTAAATTTTTGAAATAAAATACATATGTACATTTTACCACTATCACTATACATTTAATTTTTTTAAATGTTCCATGAAACCATCCAGAAATACTTGTAATAATAATAATCAAACTGATAATTTACTGAATAAAAGCTGTATTTATTCAAATTATACAATTTATGTGGCAAAATTATCATGTTTACTTCACATAAGCTAATTTCAAAATAAAAATGTAATAGTATTGGAATATTTAATGATCTATTTTCAACATTTGTTTTTGATTATTTTTTTCTTTAAATTGATCAATTAATTATAAATTTATTTTGTATTGAAAGTTTAATTTAAAATTCTGAACTGAAGTTATAGAAATGTAATTGGTCTTGCCTTTAAGATGACTTCTCCTCTTGTGATACATCTTTTAATCTCAATAAATTCAAAGAATTTCTGATATTAAATTTAAAAAGATTAATTAATTCAATCAAGAAGGCTTCAAAGTTTCAAATTTACATATTTTATTTTAATTGGAAATCAAGAAACAAAAAGGATGAAAATACAGAAAATAATTTAGTGAGATCTAGTTTTCATGAAATATTTCAAAACAAATATGAGGTAATAATAAGTAATAGGATCATAAGTGTTATACTAAACTATTTAAAGAAGTAAAACAAATTTTATTACCTGTACCATGATTATTTCGATTGTGATGTTGATAATTATTGTTGTGATTATAATTTTCGGACTTATTAACATTAAAATTTGTTTTGTGTGAATTTTGTACTTTCTCCATGTTATGAGCATTTTGCTTATTACTTGGCTGCTTATTGTACACTCCTTGATAATTATTATATTTTCTCTCTTTATTTGCATTGCAATACTAAAATTGAGTTTGTGCTAGAATTATAGTGTTTTGAAAATAAAGAAATAAATCTCACCTGCTTATTGATATCATTATTCATGGAGTTATGAAAAAATCTATGTGGGCCACGGTAATTGAAATGCATATTTTCTGAGCCATGATTGTTGCTTTGACTTTTTGAATCCACATTTTGCTGTTGCTGATTCATTGCCTTATTATTATGAAGTTTTGCTTGGTTGAGAGCAATTCCTTCTCGATTATAATTTGGTTGAGTAGATGAAACAGTCACACCAGCCATTTTAACTGTATTGTTAATATAATCCTTACTATTCTGTGAGTTAGTCAATGATAAAAATTGGATTCCGTCATAAAGTGAAATATTTGACGGACCTAAAAATTATTTTCAATAGTCAATATAAAAATTGTTCATATTGTTAAAAAGCAACTATTTCATTTGTATGTTGTTGTGCATTAGATTATATTATGTAAGTTATAAATATATGTTGATCTATTATGTACCTATTTGTAATTATTGTAAAAATCTTATTAGCACTCAATTTCATATTATTTATGTCTCACAATTAACATTGCATATAAATTTAGTTAAACTAAAGTTGCTATGAAATTTGAGAAAAAATTAAAACAAATATAGAAAAGAGAATGAAGATAAGTATAACAGGATTATCAAAATCATGGGTATAAAAGATATTAACAAAATATAATTTTATTTGATTTTAATATTATGTGCTATTATACAAATGAATCTATTTGAAAAAATATGATAGACTTTGACTCTGAAACACATATTAAAGCTGTAAATACATGTAAGACTTAAGAATCCAGTTCACATCTCATATATAAAAAAGCTTTCTTGATTAATAAGATATGAATTAAATGATAACTTTACCTGTGATTCCAGTTTCTTGTGAATTTATTGTATAAACTATTTGAGGATAATATGTGTGATACATTCTCATTCAAATGACAATCAAATTAGAATTTTTTTCAACAGCGATCGTTATTGCCAAAAGCACACAAGAATTTAAATCAGGAAAGCATTTTATATTTTATGATCACATATCGACCAATATTTTCATGGTGGAACAATAAATGCCCAAACAAATAATTGACATTTATTGTTATATTTAAAAAAATATTAGGAATGATTTCATCCCCTTTATTATTCGGTTGACATTTGAGTTTGTAAAATATATATGTCAAGGTTTTGCTCTTTCACCTGCAAGCAGAAAATAAAGAAACAATTAATAAAAAAATATTTTTTTAACGAAAAGCAATATTAACAGCTTCTAAACATCCAGTGTTTAATTCATTACATCATTTGTTACTAAGACATTATTAATGAAAAACATTTGTGAATTAATAATGGCGCGAAGATGACAGTGATATGTGATTTTGACATGATTTATCGACGGCCGTAATAATTTAATAGAATAATCTAGGATAATCAATTACCTCATTAATTTAAAAATACTTCCTAAAATATTATTACATTGGAACTTAGCGGATATGCTTCTGTCACTTTCGATGGCATGAGTTTCTTATTAGGTTATAAAATATATGAAATATAAATAATCCATGGAATCAAGCAGACTTCAAAATACTAGTTTTCGATGCTTGTAGTTTTTTCTGCAAAAAAGTTTTTATATTTCTCGATGGAAAAATATATGACAAGGACTATTAACGTGTGCACTTTTTTTTACCTTATTTATGCCACGAAATATGCTCCTTCGGCTTAAAATAATTATCTAACATTAAAATCGAAACGCAACGTTCTAATAAATAAATAATCAACAAATTGAACATGAAGTACAAACCGACAAACTCAAACCGACAATAAAACAATTGCTCTTGATTACATATTTGTTCAATTTATAAATGTCAATTGAAGTTTGATACGATTCGGATATGGATTGAAAATTAGTAAACAAAAATTATTTTGGCGGTTAATTTTAAATGTTTGAAAACGACTTTTTATTGATATTTGCTAATCATTATATATAGTAATTCAATATTATATTCATACTTGCCCATTGTCATATGGAAATCATTTCTATATCAACTGCCTTGTCACAATTTTCAATACAAATCATATTGTTCACATAATCTCCATTATTCTGTTATTATAGTTTTCAATTTTACTTTTTTCATTACATTTATAAGGAATAGAAATTCTTATTTGTTGTTTTTTTTTAAATTTTGTTAGTAAAATAAGCACATTATGTATCGGCAATTTTGAACGAATTAATTTCTAACAACTAAAATTATTTATTGTAATTTAAATTTTAGTTTCTTTCAAATATTTTAGTTATTAGAAATTAATTTATAATTTACAAACAAATTTGATAGAATACACTAATATTAAATAATAAGACTAATAATAAAAGTTGTTTTCCTTCCATTATAAAAATTGAATTATGTATTTTCAGCAAACAAAATATGTAATGTCAAATATCGATCTCAGTTTTATTTATGATATATAATTACAAAAAACATATTATCTATTTTTAAATATAAAAACACAATTGCAGCACGATTGTAAGAATAAAATAAATATATTCAGAAACTGGTTTATCATCAAAATAAGTTCTATTATATTATATTTAGTTTTTTTTAGTGATACAACCAGAGTTAAAATGTAAGATACAATATAAATTTTATTTACTGGCTAAGTTTTATTATTTTTATAGCATTAAGCTGGCACAGTTATAAATAAATTGAAACAATTTTTGAAGAAGTTTATATATATTGTTAAGAAAATAGTAATTCATGAAGTTGTATCTTTTATACAAATATATCACATTTACTATACTTTTTGTTAAATATGAATTACAAAAATTCAGTAATGATATTAATAATTTAACAAAATATTAAATTATACATATCATTTCTTATAATACACAATTAGCTATATTACAAATTCTTATATTTAATAATTACAAATAGGTCTATGAAGTCAATGTAAAAACATTATATTTAGTACAATATTTGCCTTATTTTTTTTTATTATATAAATTTTATAATATTAATATTATTATGACATTTTCTCCCTGATCACAAACCATATTTTAAAATTTGTTCTGTACAATAACAAGTTAAAAATTATCACGTCTACAATAAGTTAAAATTTACAAATATTCACACATTAATTAAATTTACTTTAAAAATCTAAATTCATGTCATATTTAAAAAACTTTTATAGTAAATACAGCCTTATTTTAAAATAAAATATGACTCTATTTGCTAGCATACAGTTAATGTATATAAAATAAAAAATATAAATATTTATACATATAAAATATGGAATATTTTTAACAAATTTAAACCTCAATAATAAAATAATTTACAGTTTGTGAGTCGCGCAAATATTCACATATTTACTGCATTAAAGAAAATTCATCCTATAGATTCACCATTTTGTTCAAATTCAATGTTTTGTAGGCTACGTCCGACATTCATTATTTTCTCCTAATAAATGCTCTCCTTGTGAAAATATATCTACTTCATCAGTATCACTGACTAAATAATCTCCATCTAGTTTATCACATTCTGATATTTCATCTATCATGTGGGAAGATGTATTTATAGTTGGTAATTTGCTGTAGCTAACGCGATTGGTATGCATTCTCTGAAAGAATATTTATTAAGAATCTAGCATATATAATACACAAATAAATTTTAACTTTTATTAATAAAAGTAAGAAAACCTATTAAAATATTCTATTTACGACTTCAACTATTATAAATTTAAACTCTCCTAAGACATTTCTCAAAAATTTTAATTTTTGTTGCACAATCATCAATTCATCATTTATCAACAGAGCAACAGGTACGGAAATTCTTTGTGACAATAAGTTCTTGTCTAATTCTACAAAGTAAAAGTTGTTCTTACTTAATTACAACTCACCTGGAAAGTTGCAAATATTGTTACAAATATTAATATCATAACAATTACTGCAGCAACAGTCAATGATGGTAAACCATTCAATATATAACTTGAAACCGATTGTTGGTTAATATCTTTTGATTTTTGAATCATTTGTTCAGTTTCTATTAAACCCAAAGCAATTCTTCTTTTCCCAGCAGGTGAAGAATTTTTACAACTTCCTGAAAAATATTGTAAATAAAATAAATAAAATGAAAAAATCTTTTAAACAAAAAGATATATAACAAATATATATATCCATTGCAAAACATTACATTATTTTATCAATTACTATATATTATATACTTTATAATCTATATTTAGAGTATGTTATTGGAATTCATTAAATATAATTATTTATTTGAAAATAAATAAAATAATAGACTAATAGGATAACCGATTTGGATGATTCAAGCGAGATAAATTGTTCGTATTAATATACATTTATAAAAAGAAAATTTTACTTTTTTGAGAAAAATAAAAGAAAATAATTCTGTGATTTAAAGCTTACAATTAATTTAAAATTTTCAACTGTTACAAATTGAAAGTTAATTTTTATACCTGTATTGGGATCACAATGGCAACAAGTCTGATCGACAAGTGCAGTGGAATCTTGTGATGAAGTTGTAGACTCTTGTTCTGTTGTACAACATGGCACACATTGATTATTCAACCTGTATTAATAATAAATATTCAAATAAACACAAAGGAGATTCAAATAATAATATTTAATAAATTAAATGTTATATGCATGTATCATCTTCAAATACGTCTCCTAAGGCAACTCCTAAATATTATAATGAATTTATTTATTTATATAGTAGTATTTATTTAGTCATGCATAAAAAACACCCAAGAAACTTGCCTGAAAAACAAAAATGCGACTTATAGAATTCTGGGATACTTAAATACAAGTAAGTGTTTCTTTTGAAATTTTGTAACAGACCAAGATCTGCTCATCCTGTGTTTTATATACCAATTTTTGATGCTTATTGATAATTGGTCAGAAACATTCAAAGTAATTAAGCTCTTGCATCTATTTTAATAATTTTATAATAGTTGGATATATTACTTACTTGTCTAAGTGAAGAGGAGATGTACATGATACACAACTAAATTTTCCAGGACCATTGCATGTGCGACAACTTGAATCACAAGTTTTACAGAGCTGTGTTGGGGGATCATAATATTGAGAGCCTAAACATTCCATGCAAAGCCCACCATCAAGCATATGCCCTGGAGGACAACTTGTACAAGATAAAGGCCCTTCATCTGAAAATGGAAAAGATTAAATCAGAAATTAATTGTGTAACATCTACGTATCGTATAATCAACCTGGTTTCAAAACAGTTGGAATAAAAATGTCTTATATATGATAATAAACAAGTATAATTTATAATAATTATTACAATTTAGAAAGTGTATACTTAGTGTTAGTATTTTATATTATTTATTTATTATTATACAAAACTGTATTTTTAAGCCCTTCTAGATCCAGAAGCTCGAGCTACTCTGTGGGCTATCTTTCAATAAAAAATAAATTATAGTTCGAGAAACTATCATAATTGTTAACACTAAATTAAATATAAAGAACACATCAATGAAGGCAAGAAAAACTAACTTGTACAGATGATAAATGATGGTAATCAATAAATCAGTTAATTACCATCTGTACAAGTATATGATTTTATATAATCGTATTTATATTTACATCATATCAATCTTGATGTATTTATTATTCTATTTTCAGATAGTTTACCTTTACAATTGCGACAGCTATGATGACATCTCTGGCAGTTGTATGCGCCCCGGTAGAACCCGGCAGGACATTCTGGTCTGCATTCTCCAGCTGCTATTTGCCATCCTGTGGGACATCGTACGCACTGGTCTCTTCGTGGTCCGCTGCAGGTTTGGCAACTGATGTAACAACGGGAGCATCCTCCACGATCGTTGTAGTATCCATCGGCGCACGTGGCTCGACATTCGCCTGTTTGCAGCTGTTGGTAATAAAATAAATTTAAAAAAACTGAATATGTCCCTTCATAAATATCGATATAGTCTGAAATATACAATATTTTACATATTTCACTAACCTGTAGGCCAGGAGCACATGCTGTACAATTTTGTCTAGAAACGCATTGCGTGCAGGTGTGCAGGCAGGGTGAACATCCGCCACCTTCGGGAAAATGACCATCTGTACATTCACCCACACAGTTTGAATTTTGCAACCTGAGAGATTGTTCGCAGCTCAGACAATCAGACTTGGAAGGTCCAAAACAGCTTTCACACGTCGAGTGACATGGATGGCAGTTACCATCGGCGTAATATTCACCTGACAAAAATTAAAGTATTTTAATATTTAGAAGTCCACATATAAACGATAACAATAATTTGTGCATAGATAAAAATCCTAATTACCAATTATCTTTTTAAATAAAACATAATTCAATTACCCTGTTCACATTTTTCAGCTCCATTCGGCCAACATTTTCCCTTTTTATCAGCATCCCAGCCTTCTGCGCAATCCGTGCACATGCCAGACGATTCGCAGCTGGTACATCCTGATGGACATGGAACACACTCGCGTCGTTTCTTGTCGGCCCGAAAGTTGGCTGGACAAGAACTCAAACATGCGCCTTCATGATGTAGCAATCCTGGTTTGCAAGTCACGCATTGTGTTTCAGATGGTCCAGTACACGTTCCGCAGGATGGATGACATTGGGCGCAACTATAAGATGAAAAATTATGAAAAGTAGGAATTGGAAATGATACAATATCATGAGAATATTTTGAGGGTGACTACACTTTCCAAAATTATCAAATCTCATACAAAATAAAAATTATCAAGCAATTACTAAATAAAATATTATTATGTTACATCTTTAATAATCCATATAAAATTAAATACTTAAAAAAATAAATTACAAAGTTATGTAAATATAAAAAATGTTAAAGTTTTTTTTAATCAAAATAAATTATTACAACTAGAACACCAACATTCAAATTTCCAAATACTAATTTAAATAGCAAAACTACATTGAATTGTGAATTCAGATTATAAACAATTGTTTGCAACCTAGACACAATGCAATGATATTGCAAAAAATATGATTATTAATAAAACTTACTTGTAGTCTTCAGTTTCATATGTGTCTTGAGGACATGCGGCGTAGCACTTATTCTCGTACATAACTAAATGATGATCACAGCTGGTACAGTTGTCTGGTCGATCTTGGCAAGATCCACAAGTAGGTCCACATGGTACGCATGTGCCTTGTTCTGTATCTGCATTTTAGTGAAATATTTTACAATCTATCATATTAAATAATCACATTTCCAGTTTGATTAGAAATGTTAGTTTTGAATTTAATTTACAGTTCAATAAATATTACAGATAAAAAATAAAATATTTCATTTTTCTTTCTTACTTTCGAAGTATCCCTCAGGACATTGTTGCAAGCAAACGGCAAGATCAAGTACTCGTAAATGAGCAGGAGCACATGTTAAACAACTGTCCATTCCTGCTCCTGCACAAGTTTCACATGAAGCGTGACATGGCCAGCAAATTCCTTGTTGATTGGGAAAACTACGAGGTGGGCACTTTGACACGCAAGTTCTATAAATAAAATAAAAAACTTTATTTATTTGAAAAAAAAATAAAATCACTGCTGATCATAAATTTAACATTGATTATAATCTGTAAATAATATTTATAGTCCGTATTACTAAAAAATTGATATTTAAAAAATAATTTGAGTTATACATTTAGAATTTACATTTTTATGATTTAAAATCAACTTGAAATAATAAATAATAAGAATTGGATGTAAAACTTTCAAATTTACCCAAGAAAATAATTTTAGTTAGAAACAAAATCAAGAAATAATCCACTTACTGGTCTAATTTGTAGTGTTTGCAAGCAATACATTGTCCTGGTCCTGGGCCGTAGCAACCTTTCTGTTCATCGCATTGCTCATCACAATTATTATGGAATGTTTCAGTTTTGTTATTAACAACGACATTAGTCGCTGACGCTTGCGCTAACATTCCATCATCTGGTGAAACTATTGCTACTTCTGGATCACTTCCTGCGCCAAATAAGTCTGGATAGTTTCTGGAAATAAAAAGAACATGACATAGTATATATATAGATAAAAAATTTACAAACAAGTATACAGAATTTCAGAGAATTGAAATGCAACAACTGCAATTTTACTATTCTAATACAATATTTACAATATACAATACAATACATTGCTATATTAATATTGTAATGTATTGTCAAGTTCGCTCATACTTGAAACTTTTGTAATATTGCAATTATAACTGAAATTGCTATATTATTAATATTTTCTATGTTTACCTGTAGGTACCAGTGTTAAAATCGGTGAAGTATTGTGGTGGTTGGGGAACAACTCTCCGAAGCGCGTCTTGGCCAGGAAATTGGAAGCTAGGATTTGGTGATCGAAGACGAATTGGATTTGTATTTGTGCCATAGAATATTAGCTGCCATTTCTTCAATATACCAGCTTGATTGACCCGTCTATTGCCTGCATTTATTACCTAAAAATAAACAATAATATTTTTTCCTTTTTATATTATGAATAACAAAATTTGAATTTTCTTATATTGTTTTATCATGTGTACCTGTAGAGTCCACCGTCCGTCGGCCTTCTCTCCCCAAAAGTGGACGCTCAAGAATGGCCAATCGTCAAAGTTAGAGCTGACGACATCCCGTGGCCTTTCAAAAAGTAGCGTTGATGTTGTACCCATTGGAGAAGTCAGTAAAATTTTCAGATTGCCTCGCGGGAAAAATCTCAAAGTAATTTTGCACTGCACATGCTCAAGAAACCGAACTTCATTAAGAGTTCCACTGCAACCTGTCACATCCATGTGTGCGACAAGTGTATTTCCGTAAGTTGGTTCGATTAGGCGCTCTTCCGCAATTTCTTGGCTCTTGCAGATATGCTGAGGGGGTACTGTAGTCCATTGTTCGGCCAAACTGACCATTGCTCCCGCGTCCATCAAACCATATCTGAAGAAATGAAATATAAACATCATATTAACACAAAAACGATTATGTGCAATAAAACGTCCTGGTGGCAGTTGTTCGATAAAATAATTAAAAAAAAATTGTTTGGTTCATCTTTGTTTGTCCAAGTCTACTATAATCAGCATAACATTTCTAATAGTTCTTTGTTATTTTGAATTTCGTACCCGAATTTGTGACTGACTTTCCTCTTGACGCCGTTTAAAATCCATCCTGCTTCCTTCTCCAAGGGAGCAGATCTGGAAGTCAGCACTACTAGATATTGCATATCACGCCATGTCAGTGCTGGATTTGCTTCCAACGCTAGCGCACAAATACCTGAAATGATATTTTTCATGTCAATAAGGCACATAAAATAAAATTTACTGCATAGATATCGTCTAAAGAAAAGTATACAATAATTCATGATATAACATTAAAAATATTCAAAACAATATTATCTCATTTTAAAATGTATAACGTACCTGCTGCCAAAGGTGCAGAAGCAGATGTTCCGGTATGTTCGACCGTGCAGATGTGATCTGGTCTCAAACGAGCGTCCATATCGACTGTTGCAACGCTTTTATCATGGCCTGGTGTACCAGAACTATATGTTGAAGCTAAAGTGGAAGAACATTCTTCCAGGTACCATGGTTTATATCTGAGAATATAGAATTTAACAAATTATTATAATATTTATTTAATAAGGCAAATTCACACTATATATCATTTTTCCATTAATTAAATATTGAAACATCTAATAGTTATTTCGTGATAAAAACATTATTGCAAAAGGAGACAGTTTCTTTTTTACGTGTTCTCAGTATATAATTAGTCAATGTAAGAACTAATTGCATTACATTATATAAACTAGCTGTAAGTGGAATTCTGTCTTAAGGCAATTAAGGCATCGTGCCTTAAGGCAAATTGCTGGAACTTCCCGTACCAAAAATTATTATTTTTTAAAAAACGATTAACATTTTTGAAAAAAAAATTACTTTGAAAAAATAAGATTTTTGAGAAACTATAAATTGGCCAAAAAATTACTTTTTTTTGAAAAAAAAAATTTTTTTAAAAAAAAAATTTTTTTTAATTTTTTTTTTGTTTTTTTTTTGAAAAAATAATTTTTCTTTATTTTGACATATTGTGGAAGATCTAAACTTTTTTCAAAGCAATCGTACTGTTTTAACTGCATAAGGACAAAATATAAAGCGCGTAAGTGCCGCGTCGCTGTCTAACGCATAAGCATTGGTACGGAACCCATAGGAATGTTAACAAAATGTATACTTATTGTTAAAATCTCTATAAAATATCTGATAATTTGATGTGCATACTCGTATGTCTAATGATCATTTTTGACCGCCAAATGGCTCATTTTTTTACTTTTTCCTCCATATCTCCGAAACCGCTAGACCTACCTTCATGAAAATTTTATCGATTCTTCATCTTGTCAATACAAGTGAAACGTTTTTTGAATTATTCAAATCGGACGCTCCGTTCTCTTAAAAACTGAGTTACCGTTTTCGGCACTTTTTGCCCCGTATCTTCGGAACGGCTAGACCTGTCTTCGCCAAAAACTAATCAGCACGTCTCCTTATCAATACAAATCGAATGTTTTTTGAATTATTCAAATCGGTTGATCCGTGTTCCCGAAATCGTCGACGAAAATTTGTATCCGCACATACATACACACACATACATACATACACACACATACACACACACACACACACACACACACACGCATACATCCATTTTTTCTAAGGTATGCCAAAATGTTCAGAAACCTTTGAAACGTAAAGATATATAAAAATTTTCATTTTCGATTTTTTTGCGATTACTATAACTTACCCTACGGGAAGTTAATTAACTTAAACTTACCCTCCTTGAGTTGCACTAGATATCGACAACGTAAAAATACTGTTAGTATATCCATCGCAATTACAGCTGTCTGTGTGCCTGCCACCATTTCCGGATGCCCAAACAAAAATTGATCCTTTGCCTTTACGCCCGCTCGTTACTCCATAGATAAAAGCTCTCCTGGCCAGAGGTCCTGGTCCATCAACAGTTTTACCGTCATCTTCTGGGCCCCAAGAGGCGCTGTAGACGTCGATGTGGTCGGGGTTGAGACCTAAGGCGCGAGCTTCAACGGCGTCGTTGACCACACCGTCCAACATACGAACACCTGAAAAAAAGAATGATTTTCGATGAAAAATGATTTTAAATAATAAATAATGAAATTCTAAAAAATAGTACTAATTACTCGTCTTGGCTGTTGTAATTATATACCTATTCTCATTATATAACTGAATTCTCTTTTATTATTTTCTCGAATAACAATTAAAATACAGCATTTTAATCTTATGAGTTATTTTTTAAAATGAACCAAATCAATCATCCAAAAGAAGCAGGGTTGGACAAAAAAAAACCTTCGGTTGGTTGTAGTGGCTTTAAATTTTTGAGTGGTAGATCGTGCTTCTTTCAGCGGTACATCTGTTTCCAGAGTACTATTTTCGAAAATAATCCAAAACTTTTGAAATTATATTAAAAAATAAGCAAAAAACAATTAGTTTTTATGCATATTTTTACATAATATTGCATATTAATTTGAAGTCTGATATCAGTTGAGTATTTATAAAATTCTATTGTTGAAAAAACTAAGGGGAGCGCAACATTTTTTTTTATTAGAGCAGAGGAGCGCGGTGCAAAAAAGATTGAAAACCACTGCCCTAAATCGTTATGGATTCGTGTTCGTGTCTCATATTTTAAACAATAAAATATATCGCAAATTATTTTATGCAATTTATAAAATATTTTTGAGGAGATATAAATATTAAATGATCTATATCAAATGATAGGTTGATGTTCGTTCATCTAAATCTACTCCAATCAGCATTATTTTAGTTATTTTTAATTTCGTACCCAAATTAGTTACTAATTTGTGACAAGCTATGTATATTGGAAATTATTTGATATAATTAAGAATACAAGTTAGTGAAGATATCAATATTAATAAATCCCTCATTATGAAAAATGTTAAATTTAATGTAATATTATTTCTTAAATAAATAAATTAATTTACTATTTCCTTATTATTCTTCTCTCTGCTAATCTAAATTTCAGTTATTCTTAATATTCTGCCTAAAGTGATATAATATTTTGCAATTTATTTTATGCATAATTAATGAACTTTAATCAAAATAATTTATTATAATAAAACATTTTTTTAGCTAGTTATTTTTTAATAAACTAGTTGTGGTATTTTGTCTTAAGGCAAGTTACATGAACTTTTCGATATGTGTACACAATTGACTTAATCAATAACAAATAAATAAATTTAAGAATGATTTAAGTATTTCGAGTGGATGTATTAAATATTATCGAAAATCGTACACGTGTCTAATACAATGCCGAGTGTTTATTAAAAGCAAATGTTCAAAATTCGATAAATTTTTATAATTGTACTAGTTTCCGTATGATTATAATGGTTTAGTAAATTTATTAAGGCCAGGTACTATATCGCCATACCAAGTAAAATGTCTAATTTTAACAAACGTCAAAAAAACGGCAATTTTCTCAAACTTTGACATTTTTTTTTAAATTAAACGACTTGTCGTAGGACCGTGATATTTTAGTATGATCTATCTAGAAGACTATGGTATCTACCGTCAAAAAAATAATCATAAAAATCGTCGATTTTTTTTTAAACTTTATTACAAGAAAACGGCCCGGCCGATCTCTACCAAAAACTAATCAGCACGATTCCCAATCAATATCTTTCGAACAGTTTTTGAATTTTCAAAATCGATTCAGAATTGCGGGCTAAAACGTAGACGAAAAATTTTTCACTTTTCTGCGATTTATAAAGAAACGGCTTGGCTGATCGTCGCACAAAATTGACAAACAATAGTCCTCATCGAGATACATCGAGTGGCTTTTAAATTTTTGAAATCGGTCCAGCCGTTTTTCGAAAAAACGTCGATTTACGGCAAAAAAATTGTTCACATACACGCACACACATACACACATACTTTTTCCAAATTTGGTCTCATTCGATTCAGAATAGCTTGAAACGTCGAGAAAACATAAAATTAGCAATTCGGATTTTTTGATGAAAACATAAATTTCTTCGGGAAGTTAACTAGTTGGTAATGGTATTTTGCCTTGAAGCAAGTTACATGAACTTTCCGATATTTGTAAATAATCGACTTAATCAATAAAAAATAAATTAACTTATGAGTGATCAAAAGTATTCAGAGTGGATTTATTACACATGATTAAAAACGAACGAAGACTTAACGTCTCGCACTCCTTTCTAAAAGCTAATTTTCAAAAATCAATAATTTTTATAATTGAACCAATTTCCATAGGACTTTAATGGTTTAGTATGTACAATAAGACTAAGTACTTTATCGTTATACCAAGTAAATCATCTGATTTTAACTTCAACAAACGTCAAAAAAACTACTTATTTTCTTAAACTTTGATAATTTTTTAAAAATAAACTACTCGCCGTAAGGCATTAATACTTCAGTAAGTTCTATAAGACCATTATATATATCGCCAAAAAAAGTTCCATAAAAATCGGCTTAAATTTTTTTCTTGACAGTTAATTTACAAGAAAACGGCTCGGTAGATTTTCATCTAAAACTAATCAGTATCATTTCCAACTAATATTTTTCGAACAGTTTTTGATTTTTCAAAATCGATTCAGTAGTATTAAATGTGGACGAAAAGTTTAACACTTTTTTTCCAAATTACAAAGAAACGGCTCGGCAGATCGTCGCACAAAATTGACAAATGCTAATTCTCATCGAGAACCATCAACTGGCTTTTAAATTTCTAAATTCGGTTCAGGCGTTTTTGAGCAAACGTCGATGAAAGCTCTAATTTTGACAAACGCCAAAAAAACGATGCTAATTTTTGTAAACTTTGACGAATTTTCAAAATTAAACGACTTGTAGTGAGCTGTAATATTTTAGTATGATCTAGAAGATCATGATATCTATCACGAAAAAAAAATTATGAGAATCGTCGAGATTTTTTTTAACACTTTATTACAAGAAAAGGGCCCGGTCGATCTTTACCAAAAACCAATCAGGTCGATTCCCAACCAATATCTTCCGAACGATTTTTGAATCTTCAAAATCGATTCAGAATTGCGGACTAAAACGTGGACGAAAAATGTTTTACTTTTCTGCTATTTACGAAAAAACGATTAGGTCGATCGTCGCACAAAATTGATAAACACAGTGCTCATCGGGATACATCGAATGGCTTCGAAATTTTGTGTTTTATAGTTTCGTATGAATAAATATTTTATAATACTTGCGTTTACCAAATTGGGCCATGTCAGAAATACGTAATATTTGCTTCTGGCCTGATTATCGTACGCGGGCTATGCCCGTAATATTTACGTTTTGCCTAGCCATTGTACGCAGGCTAGGTGTAGGTGAAGGTATTAAATTCTAAAATTATGTGGCGGGCCGCACTTATAAATAATTTACCATGCTTGATATATTTATATAATAGTATGCAAATAAATTTAACAAGAAAAAATACATTCTAATTAATTTAATAATGCGAGAAAGTTCATACAAATAGACAAAATTCAATTTGAGAAATGGTTGGCAGGCCTCCACCCATTGTCAGAGGACACAGCAAACAAATAATCCAGAAATATAGAATATTTATTGTAACATACAGATTATTATGTGATTATACATAGTAGAACAAAAACTCATACCAAATACTATTTTTATAAAATGTTTATCGCATTAATTATATTAACTGATATTTTAAACTTTTAGAAAAAATCTCGGCTGTTATCTGCACCATATTATAATTTGTTATGACATTTTATTGGTTTTTAATAAAATAGCGTTGCATCTGAAACCTTCCTTATATTTCAGTTACACACAAATAAATAATACTACTGTTCATTGTTAGTCGACAAAACACACAAAATATTAAGCCACAAACATAAATAAAAATATAATTAAGAGAAATAATACTTGACAACAACCGCCACGAAGGTTAGATTATAACTGAGTTAAAATTGCATATTTACTTTCGTATTGCGCCCTCTATGATTCTGATCCCAAAACTATTCCGAATAGATAACAATTATTGAATTTTAATATCATCTGGTAACAATTCACGCCGTTTCGACCCTATAAATTGGGTCCAAAAACCGAAGTCAAACCATTCAGTGTTTGGAGCTCGTGGGGACACTTCAATGGTAAGTCTTTTAAAAATATTTATATTGTGTAATAATTTCATATATTCAGTTTTAAATACGTTGCATGGAATTTGTTTTGCTCGATTGTGTTTGACTTGATCCACTGTTCAATAATGAATAAAAGAATTCAAATAAATTGAAGTAAATATTCGTCACTTTTATATTAAACGATTTATATTACTTTTTATACTCTAATATATATTTGCTGAGAAGTCGCCTTCGTGTTTTTTGTTACGAATATATTCAATTTTAGCTTCGGAATAATAATAACCTAATACATATTTAGATTGTAATGTGTACCTTGTCGGTTTAGAACAGATTTAGTATTCAACATACAATTTTTTATAAATCCTATGTTTGAAATACTTTTTTTTTAATTTTTTTTGGCCGGGAATTGCGAAAACGCAAATGAAAGAAGCGCGACTAAGGCACTTCTACTGTATTTACAACTGACTAGTGTTTTTTTATTTATATTATTTTATTATTTTATTTAATTTTTTTTTATTTAACTTGTTTCAGATTTCGTGTGGTGTTTTGCACAGTGGCGGGTGACTGGGGATTCATTGTGCCTTTTTTACATTTTATTATATTTAAAATTTTTAATTAATCTACTTTTATCATGGCTTAGTTACTACTTGCGTCCAACCGTTTTTCTGTTTTGTTTGTGCGGAAAATTGAGTTCGAAACTATTATCGTTAATCATTTATAGTTTTTTTTATCGTTTGAAACGATTTTTAAAGCCGAGTTTGCGCGTTTTTAAAACCTGTCGCCCTCCCCCCTCGGCAGGTTCGAGTAGTTCGCGATTAATTATTAAATCAATTTTTGTTGGTCGGTGTGTGGTTGCTTGCAAAGCTTTTCCCAGAAGCGGAGCAACGCCATACGCTTTAATTCATAAATAATACTATATGTACATATTAAGAGTAATGTTAATTTTTTTTTGAATTATTTTATTAATTACCTTACGTTATATGCGCATTCAAACATCTAGTTTGAAATTTTGAAATCCAGCTTGTTTCTCAAATTACTTATATTTATTTTAACGGATTTTTTCTGCTTTTATGTACTATAAATTAATCAAATAAATTTAAAATTCTCGTTATTGCACAATGGGTCTCCCGTGACGGAGAAATGTTGAAGACGCAGTGCTCTGCTACTACAGGAGAAGCACAACCCAAGAGCAACTACTACAGGAGAAGCACAACCCAAGAGCAACTACTACAGGAGAAGCACATTCCAGGATAATATGCATGCATATATTAGTTTTCTCGTATTACATATAATTAGTCGTTATCTAGACTTACATTTATATAAGTATATAATTTTTTAATATTAACATTACCGGGGCCCCGTTTATATGCTCATCCCTTTTAGGGAAATTTGTGTTTTTTTTTAATCTCGTTTCAGGTGTATTTCTATGAAGATTTCCAGAAGATTTCCTCTTCAAGACAACCAGGAAGCCGCTACCAGATTGGAGATTATGCGCATAAATGAAATCATATGGAGCAAAGATAAAATGTAAGAAAAAACTTTAATTATATTGTATTATTATTATTGGATCTTTATAATAGTGTATCGATATTATTGTATTATATTAGTCTTAAACTAATGTTTAGTTAGGGGTCCTTTTGACGTAAAAATTTCGGTCGAATATTTCGTAATTTATTTTCAAATTAATTTGAAATAATAATCAATTTTTATTTCATAATTATCCATCACTTTCCAGGGGCCAACCAGGACCAACAGAAGACTGCTGACGGATCAAGACCAACAGAAGAAAACTGCCGGATTGGTGAATATCAAGATGAATATGAAGTGTGAGAAGACTTTAGTTATATTATTCTATTATTATTAAGTAATTACTATTAAGTAGTTATATTATTTATAAGGCGCGTTTTCGGTCATACGTTTTTTAAAGTTGTTCGCGTATTATTAATTCGCGTTTTCACGTTAATATCTTCAGTCATACCTTTTTTGGGGTTTTTCGCGTACTTTTGTTTGAGCTCAAACGGGGTGGCGTCGTGGAAGAACCTTTCTTTTTTCCGCGCTTTTTTACATTAATTAATTAATAATTGCAAATCACAAAATGATTTGTCCATAAGCTTCATAGGCTGGGAGACTATGAAGTCTTTTTTCCAAGTAATTGCATGGTGTATTTGGGGAGTACTTCTGTACTCTGGGGGGTACATCATGTGGATGCTTTTTTTTATAATATCACAATCACCGTTACAAAACCAAACTACAATTTCCATATTAAAATTTCATACAATTTCACATTAATAAAAATTACACACTACACACCGAGAGGTTCTTTCGCTTTTAAAAATCGAAATTTTTGGGTACATTAGGTCATCTCGCGGGGTTCTTTTCGCGTTACATTCGGTACAATTCGTTTATTAGTTAAGAATAATTAGTCAATAAGTTAGTTTAGGTGGATTAGGGCTGCAGAAGTCGTTGCATTTCTGTGGCGACACCACATTAAAAAAAACGCGCCTAGCAACTCTACCTCCTGGGTGGTGTGGAAAAGAGTTGCATTCTAGCTATAAGTACAATTGTCATAATTAGGTATTTAGATAATTATTTTAATTAATATACATAGATGTATCACTATAGGTTGCACGCATTACTGATAATTATAAACTTATATCGAAAAGTCTTACAAATAAAAAAAAATCAAATAAATCTTTACTTTTAAATTTGTTACTTTCCAGTTTTTTCTTGCTCAAGCTTATAAGTAAACGATTTTTTTAAGTCACTTTTAATTATTAATAATTTTTGCATTTTATACTCTTAAATCAATTAAAAATTATTTAATTTATTAATTCATGGAAAAAGTTCTATTCCAGTTATAACTGTAATTATCAGTATCAAAATATTTATATCAATATTTTAATTTATATAGAATATTTTAATTTTAATTTAATGTATATATGAATATATTACAAAATAATATAGAATTGTATAGAATATTAAAAAATACAAATTAATAATAATTAATTTGCTTTTTATGTTTTTACATTGATTTTTTTACAGAAATTTGTAAACAAATTTTAGACTTTTTAGAAAGAATAACTAATAATTATCATTTGAATCGTGCGTTGAAAATATATTTTTGGGTGGTACTGCAATGTGAAGAGTTGTATGGTTTTTAGTAGTATTAATATTACTTGTAAGAAAGCAGAAAGTGAACGTTAAATTATTACTTAATCAGCCTGTTTAATAGGTGTGTACCTATTAATATAAAAATACAAATAAAAAAAACTTATTTCAAAAATAAATGCAACAATAAAAGAATACATTATAATTAATTTATTAATTGGAGAAAGTTGACCAAAAATAAAAAAAATATTTTAAAAATGCTTTACGGGACGCAGCACGTCTTGCCATCAACAGGAAGCAAAGGTTTTTTGAATCATTCAAAAAATCCGTGCGCCCGAAATCGTGGACGATAATTGCATCCAAACATACATACACAAACACACATACTTCAAATGTTCTGTAACCTTTGAAACGTAAAGATATGCAAAAACTTCCATTTTCAATTTTTTACGATTATTATGACTTACCCTAAAAGAAGTTGATAATAGAATAAGATTCAACTTAAACATTTTCTATATCTCAATTAGAAATAGGAGCATGCCAAGCATCTATTATTATAATGCCTACAGGCGTATTAAATGTGAATTTCAAAATTTCATAAACATTGCGTAAAATATAATATTTTTCATGCCACAAATATTGCAGGCTATGAAACTATTAAACTTTTTTATCATACACATATTAGTATTATCGTCAGTTGTGAGTGTTTAACCCAGCGATTTCCAACCTGTGGGGCGCACCAACCCTAGGGGGGCTCCATACCGTTCCAAGGAGGACGCAAAGCTGTTTTAAAAATATTAATTTTAAATTTTGAGTAATTGAAATATTAATTTTAAATGCTGAGAAACTGCCATCTAAAAAAATCTAGATATGTCCAAATACGAATGGATCAGAAATCTATTTGTCATTGTGAAATATGATGATATGCTGAAAAACAAGCTCAACCGTCGCATTACATTTTTCTAATGGTGTTGGAAAGAATTGTATATGGTAACACCATTATTTTTGTTCACACTAGTCAACACTGCTGCTGCAGTATTATCAGTACCAGCAGTAACTAGAATTCAATAGATAGATTTTGGGATTATAACTGTTCAGGTCGATAGTACCTTTTATCAGTAAATCGATATCATTGTGATTTCCGTACTCCGTTACAATTATTCGGCAAATAAATTGAATCAAATTAAAATAGTGTTTAATTTATAAAATAAGTTCTGCAAGACATACAGTATACGAATTTCTTGGAAAATACGTCCATAAAATTTTGGTCCTTCGAGCCGGATCTTGGCTAGATCTTGAGCTGCAGAATATACATTTTATTCTAAAATTTGTGCACTACGTCAATTTTGTGCAATACGTGCACGTGCAATTAGCTGCAGTTTGCTGAATGCTGACACGTGCAATTTGCTGCCGAATTACTGTGGACATCATCCACGTGGCCTAAGTGAACTTGGGGTTCAGGAAGTGTCGCGAGTCTACCAGTGACATATGCGGAGTTAAGGAGCTGTGGAAAGTCTACCACGTGTCCCAAAGGAATTACTTGGAAGAATTCATGAGGTGACATTGTAGAAGTGATATCTATTGACATTTATTTATTTGACATTACCTACAGTGAATATTATAATTATTTCATTGTATTGTAATTGCTTATTATAGTTATAAATTTTGAGTTGTAAAGGTCGTAGGCTTGTAGGTTTCATTGTTGTTTGACGCCATTTTACGCGACCGACATCCATTATAGTTAGCTTAAGGTCTGAAGTTTATACTCGTGTGGCCTTACCTAACAATATTATATTATTTTTCAAAGTTGTTTTCATATTTTCATTCTTTATACCGATTGTTATTAGTTTATAAATTTAATTTGAAGTAATAATTTAATTTCAATCAAAATGGCCGACTTAAGTACATTGTTGCAACAGAGGTCACAGATAGAAATTACGTTTGACATTATATTTAAATATGTTACTAGCTTTAAAGGCGATAATATTGCCGGTTTAAATATACGCAAACAGAAATTACTAGAAATGTTTCATCGGATCGAGGAAATATATGTTGAATTAGAATTGCTCGAGCCCAAGAAGTACTCAGTTGAATTCCGCAAATATTGTGAGAAACATTTAGATTTATTGACTAGGATTGACGAATTAGTCCAAGATAACACCGTTGATAACAAACAAGCTATTGATAATATAATAAAACCCAATAATCCGCAGGTTAAATTACCTGACATAGTATTGCCGAGGTTCAATGGCGAATATAATTCATGGGTTGAGTTCAAAGATATTTTCATTTCATTAATACATAACAACAAAAATTTAACAGATGTAGAAAAGTTGTATTATCTAAAAGGTTCATTGTCTTCTGGCCCGTCTAAATTGATAGCGAATTTAACCATGACAAACCAAAACTATGCCATAGCTTGGAATTCATTGACACAGCATTATGATAATAAACTTTTCATTATTAATGCACATTTGTCATCATTATTTAATTTACCAAATTTAACTAGAGATACGTTTGAACATTTAAATTCATTTTTAAATACTGCTCGACAACAGGTGCTATCACTAAAATCAGTCTATGATGACGCTAAGTATTGGGATTTAGTCTTTATATTTTATTCACAAAAAAGTTGGACGATAAAACCTGCTTGGCATGGAATTTACATAGGAATACAGATTTGCCTACTTTAGAACAATTTTTTGAATTTTTAACATCACGTATTTCAGCCTTGGAGGCGACTTTTAGATCAGAACCTTCTAGTAGTAAATCAAAATTTAATTCAAAACCCGTTAATTTCATTAGTAAACAAAAATCCAAGCGAATTTGTCCATTTTGCAAACGAAATCACCCATTATTTAATTGTGACGCATTCAAAAAATTGTCTGTCCAAGAACGCAAGAAATTTGCAAATAAAAATAATTGTTGTGAGAAATGTTTGGATGGTTTTCATGCCTTAGCAAGTTGCAAGTATACGGGTTCATGTAGGGTATGCAAATCCGAATTGCATAATACTTTGCTACACAGTGCACAAAGTGATCAGATTAGTCACCAAGTAGATAAGCCTTCTGATAAGCCACCGACGATTTTGTTAGCTAATTGTAAAAATAACATTCAAACCTTGTTATCTACTGCCATTGTAAGGGTTTATGATTCATTTGGTAGATCATTCAATGTACGGGCATTATTAGATAGCGGTAGTCAAATAAATATTATTTCGGAGTCACTTGCCGACCGGTTAAATTGCACTCTAAATACAGTATCAAATTCTTTAAGTGTTTTACATGGACATTCGTTATTTAGTAATAAAACAGCTGCTATAAAAATATTTTCAAATGCTTCTACGTTTTCTAGAACCTTAGATTTTGTTGTTTTAAAATCAATCACTAGTAATTTGCCGTCCGCTGATATTAATATAAACGATTGGAATATTCCCTCACACATTAAATTAGCAGATCCTCATTTTTATATTTCAAGCCCTATAGATATGTTGATAGGAGCTGAACTCTTCTTCGACATTTTACAGCAGGGTTCTATTAGGTTAGGAAGTTATCACCCGATTTTACGTAACTCTAAGTTTGGATGGATTGTTTCGGGCAATTACAATAGTGTTGAAAGGTCTAAGGAATATGTAGGTTTGATAACACATTCTAATTTTAAATTAAATGAGAATTTAGTTAAATTCTGGAATTTGGAAGAAATACCTGAGACAAATATGCGCCTTTATGGTTTAAATAAAATTTGTGAAGAGCAGTTTCTATCTAGTGTTTCTAGAATTAATAATAGGTTTGAAGTTGCCTTGCCCTTTACACCAGATTATCAAGGAGAATTAGGTCATTCATATGGTGTTGCACATAAGAGATTTCTTTATTTAGAAAAGCGTTTTTACAAGAATCCCAATTTATATAAACTTTATCGTGAGTTTATTCATGAATATATTTCTATGGGCACGCCGTTCAAACAGATATTCCAAAATCGGACATTTTAGATACCTTTGATTCTTCCACCAGTCATAATCATTATTATATGCCACATCATGCTGTTTTTAAAAATTCAGATTCTAATAAAATACGCGTTGTTTTTGACGCATCGACTAAAACTTCGTCGGGAAAGTCTCTTAACGACATCCTTCTAGCTGGTCCAAAATTACAGAAGGATTTATTTTGCATTTTGCTAAGATTCAGATCGAAGCCTTTTGTTTTCATAGCTGATTTAATTAAAATGTTTAGACAAATAAATATTAAAAGAGCCGATCAGGAGTATCAAAGGATTCTTTGGAGGGACTCTCCTTCGGAAGAAATAAGATGTTACAGGCTTACAACTGTAACTTACGGAACGGCTTCAGCTCCATATCTTGCGATAAGATGTTTGAATCATTTAGCCTTTGAAGAAAAAGCCACATTCCCGATTGCTTCACATGTACTTTTAGAGGACATTTATGTCGACGACATAATTACTGGTGCTAATAGTATAGAACATTTACAGCGTACTAAAATTGAATTAATTAAGTTATTAGAATTAGGCGGTTTTTGCTTACATAAATGGGCTTCAAATATTCCAAGTTTTTTAAATGATATTCCTTTGCAATTGAGAGAATTTAATAACCCTATCTTCACTGACGATAAAAATTCTATTAACACCTTAGGCTTATTATGGAATCCAAAACAGGATCACTTTCTTATTTCAGTTCCCACTTTTAAATTTAATAATTGTACAAAGCGAGTTATTTTATCTGTGATATCACAAATTTTTGATCCTTTAGGACTGATCGCACCTGTCGTTATACAAGGAAAATTGATTTTACAAGAACTTTGGAAAGATAAGAAAGATTGGGATGAAAGTGTTTCTGCAAACGTTGAAAATAAGTGGTTCAAGTTTGCCACAAAGTTAGGGACATTATCACACTTAGTTATTGATCGTTGCGTTTTTCATCACAAACGTATTATAAGTATTCAACTTCATGGTTTTGCTGATGCGTCTTCATATGCTTATGGAGCATGCTTTTATGTTAAAACCACATATGAAGATAAAACTACGAGTGTGAAACTACTGTGTGCGAAATCAAAAGTTGCACCTTTAAAACCGATAACTTTAGCGAGGTTGGAATTGTGTGCTGCATTATTATTGGCTAGGTTGTTCAGAAGGGTGATTGATAACATTGATATAAATTTTGAAAAGGTTTTACTTTGGAGTGACTCGAACATTGTCTTGTCATGGATCGCTGGCGATCCAAATAGATGGCATATTTTTGTGAGCAATAGAGTAGGAGAAATTACTGACATTACTCCCGGCACAATCTGGAGACATGTGCCTTCTGATTTCAACCCAGCAGATCTAATTTCACGAGGCTTATCCGCAGATCAATTAAAAACTTGTGAGCTATGGTGGAATGGCCCAAGTTGGTTGTCTGAGAATACTGATAGGTGGCCAAATGTTGATCCTTCTTTAGACGCTGTTCTACCCGAACAAAGAGTTCTATTAGTTAAAGAAAACAGCAGTTCTTTTCTTGATACTTTCTGTCAGCGATTCTCTTCGCTAAGGAAAATGACTAGAGTTCTAGCTTACTGCTTAAGAATGAACCCTTATATTAAAAGGTCGATAGGTCGTGGTGATCACAATACGTTATCGGTCCCAGAATTAGATAATGCGTTGAAGGTAATTTTAAAATTGGTTCAGTTAGAAACCTTCACAAAAGTAATAAAAAATCTGCAAGATAGTAAACATACTCCTAGTCTTAAATTGATGTCGGAATTGAAATCGCTTCATCCTTTCTTAGATAAGTCAGGTTTTTGAGAGTGGGTGGTAGGATAGAAAATGCTGATGTTTCTTATGAACAAAAGCACCCAATAATTCTGCCCAAAAAACATTATGTTACAAGACTCTTATTGAAACAAGAGCATGAAAGGTTGATGCATGCGGGCACGCAAACGGTTTTAGCAAATATTCGTCGAAAATATTGGCCCTTGAACGCGCGAAGAGAGCTAAAAGCGATAATACACTCATGTGTAAAATGTGCAAAAATTAAAGCTGTCACTGCCTCTCAATTAATGGGAAGTTTACCCATTGATAGAGTTAAATTTCAACGCCCTTTTTTTAATGTTGGGGTTGATTACGCAGGACCGCTGACGATAAGATCGAGTCGATTAAGGAAAGCACCAAGAATTAAGGCTTATATTGTTTTGTTTGTTTGCATGGTGACTAAAGCTGTTCATTTAGATATTACAACTAGCCTCACAGCAGAATCATTTATTTGTGTTTTAAAGAGATTCGTTTCTCGTAGAGGTCTATGTTCGGTAATAAATAGCGACAACGGAACGAATTTTATAGGCGCTAATCATGAGTTGCAAGAGCTACGGAATCTTTTTAGTAAACAATCCTTCAAGACAGATATAATTAACCAAGCTGCGACAATGGGCATAACTTGGAAGTTTATTCCTTCTCATTCCCCACATTTTGGTGGATTGTGGGAAGGAAGTATTAAAATTATGAAATATCACCTTCGAAGGATAATAGGCTCCTCCTGTTTAACTTATGAGGAATATTTAACAGTACTATTACAGGTGGAAGCAATTCTTAATTCACGTCCTCTTATGGCAATAACAGATGATGTTTCTAGTTTTCAGTACTTATCGCCTAGTCATTTTTTGATTGGAGATTTTTTAACTACAATCCCAGAACCAAACGTAAATTTTGATAAATTAAATTCATTAACGGTATATAAGCAATTAACTGCCATGCGAGATAAATTTTGGACTTTATGGTCAAAGGATTATTTATCTTATTTGCAAAAACGAAATAAATGGTCAGATAATCAGCCAAATTTGAAATTAAACTCGATAGTTTTGATTAAGGAGGATAACCTTCCCCCATTAAGATGGTGCTTGGCTAGAATTGTTAATTTAAATTATGGTCGTGATGGTAAAGTTCGAGTGGCAGAAGTTAAAACCTCAAATGGAACCTACACAAGACCTATTCATAAATTAGTGCCTTTGCCAATTAATGATTAATATTGTAAATAACAAATATTTGTATCTTGTGTTATTTCTTGAATGTGAACTAATTTAATTGTATTTTGTATTAGAAAAAATGTATGATTTTTTGAATGTAGCTAAGTTAATTACTTTAAGTTTTGTAGTTGCTATTAAGAAACTTATATTTATTTTGTATGTGACTTAAGATATTATCTACTAGATTTAACTTTAAGTTTATTTAATTTTGGATGCAATTGTGCATCGAGTGGGAGTATGGAAAGAATTGTATATGGTAACACCATTATTTTGTTCACACTAGTCAACACTGCTGCTGCAGTATTATCAGTACCAGCAGTAACTAGAATCAATAGATAGATTTTGGGATTATAACTGTTCAGGTCGATAGTACCTTTTATCAGTAAATCGATATCATTGTGATTTCCGTACTCCGTTACAATTATTCGGCAAATAAATTGAATCAAATTAAAATAGTGTTTAATTTATAAAATAAGTTCTGCAAGACATACAGTATACGAATTTCTTGGAAAATACGTCC